>NC_068938.1:20832715-21098925 GCF_016801865.2 Culex pipiens pallens
GATACTGAACATGAAAATTGACATTTCGACAGTAGTGGCCACAACCTGGAGTTGCCGGTGCCCTCATGGAAGATTCACCTTGGGAGAACATTTATGACAATTTTGCCGACAAATCTATGAAACAAAATAAAATAATCTTATTCCAGATTTCACTAGCAATCCAACAACAATTTCAAATTGTTTGGTCCTATGTCTTTCGGTTATGTCTCTGACATACCATCTTGAACTTTTTTTTTTAAATCGAACAACGTTAAATAAAAACCGATAAAAGCAAATAACTTCAATTCAAAGCCGATTTAACAACCCATAACGATTCCAATCATGCCTGTTCACTAGAAATAATCTCACCAAATTGTTTTCTTCGAATCACTTCCAGTATCAATATTTGCCGCCGATATTAATTTTTTACTACCTCATTTCCTATTGAACCGCTCATTTGATTCCACCCTGGCCGGCACAAAATTTAATGGCCCTAATAGTTCAAATGCCTTTCACGATTTCCAATAACCCCATGCTTATTGCCCTCAAATTATTATCCATAGCCGTGTCTGACCGCGAATTCCCGGACAAATCATCATCAGTCGGTGTAATGAGTGCGCTCCCCTTAAGGCACCACCACCTCGCCATTTCACGGAATGTAACCCCCTTTTCACCGTCGTAAACGTCAGTCAAAAGTCGTTACGCGAAATCTTCATTTCAATTTTCAGAGAGACTGTTTGCGCGCCACTTATTTTCGCCATAAACATCAATTTATTGATCGGAAATGTTCTGGTCAGCAATTGATAGGCCTTCTTTTTTTTCAGCACGGAGGGAAAAAGCCATAAAATTAAATGAGCTTAGAATAACTTTAGGCGCGCGCGGCTGAAACTGCGCCACCTACGAGTCAATAGTGCAAACGGGGGTGGAAAATTGGGAGGAAAATGGCTTTTGCCAACTATTTGGACTGGTATTTTCACCGTGCGGCAGTCAATTTGCATTCCTCGGGTTCGGGACCCAGAAATTGAGCGAGCGAAGCACCAAATGATCCGGAACGAATTGCTTCCAACCAATCGGTCGAGTCGAGTCGATTTCAGTTCCAGTTCAGTTGAGTTGTGGCCGGTCAATTATGTATGCAAATTTGCGTCGAGAATGGAAACCAGGCCTGTCTGGGGAGATCGTAGTAAGCCTCGGGTGTGTGCGGATCGAAAAAAAACGCTGTCAATTTCCTCCCTCAATTTCGTTTCAAAAAGTGCGAAAATTTCGGTTATTTCTGCCGATATTCAGTGGAGAAGGTGGTGGTCGCAGAAAAGACGTCTGACGGTGGTTTCCAGCGTGACTTCAGGAGCACATCTTTCTGGATTTTCCGAGCCTGTTGCAAAAAATTGAGCTGCTTTTTGGATTTCAACGTCAACGTTTCCTGGTAGCAACTCATCGGCGGATGGTGATCTTCATCCGGTGCGTTTCCTTGGACAACCTTTGGGTCCGTCGGTGACGTTTTCAAAGTCGGCGAAAATGCGTATAATCAACCATCTGCTGTTTCAAGTTTGTCGACGGATCTCAAGTTAATCAAATCGGACCACTCCTGATACTGAAGATGAAGCTGGTATTGAAGATACATAATTTGGTGAGCCCGTTCTTGTTATAGTACAAAAAAAACTTTCACTTATACGCTTACATTCACTCATTCCACTCAAGACTAACTACGCCAATTTCCACTAAATACGCGGTAGGGTGTTCCCTTGGTCGTTCGCTGTGAGTTGTGGATTGCCTGCATCTCTAATGAAGGTTCGACTGAGGGGGCATGCTTATTAATTTCTCGTCGCTCCATACCCTCAGTGACGTGATGGGAGCAAGGGCGTCTATGCGAAGTGTCCCTACACCCGCTACAAATTTCCGGCGCTTGGGGTGGGAAGAGGGAAACCATTTTGTTCTATGCGCCGGTATTTGTAGCATTCAAATTCGTGCAAAAAAACTTATGCACGTGGGTGTACAGATTACGGAGTAAAAGATGATCGAATTGTTTACCTAGCGCTCACATGTGTTCCAGGACCAAGTTGCCTGCGGGTATGGGGATCATACATACATACATACATAGAATGGAAACCAGGCCTGTCTGAATGTCTGTCTGCGGCCGGTTCTAGTCCATAAACCACCATCATGCCATCATGGGAGCGCACATTTCGAATGACAAGAATATGTTTCGATAATTGTTTGAGGTTATTTTTTATGGGTTCGCCAGTTTCATCGCCGCGTGTGATATATATGTAGTTGTTTGTGGGACCAACAACTTCGGGAGGTGGGTAAAAATTTACATTCGTATAGCTAATTTTACAAGATAATAGTGCCTTTCCGGTTTGGAGTTTGATTTATGTTTTCATTAAACGTGGTTCACCGGTTACGGAATGGTTGGTGGCCATTTGTACTGGAAAGGGGGTCCATAAATTATTCCAACGGTTTGAGTGAACAATTTTGTGTTTGACGATTGGAGACAATTTCAGTTCGAATTAACGTCGATTGAGCAAGCAAATATTGAATAAATTAGCGAGGGAAATTGCTTTTAACCGGTAGATGTGATTGTTCGGGTATTGAGCCTGAATATAGGCACTTCTAATAGCTTGTGGAAATTGGGGACCAAACCATGCATACAATTTGTTATTATTAGATATCAAGTATTGCAAATTCTAAGAATTTTAATGCACAAAATCTGAAAATATTTATTGGAGCGGCCGTGGCTGACTGGTTACGGTGTTCGCTTTGTAAGCGAATGGTCCTGGGTTCGATTCCCATCTGCTCCCAACGAGAAAGTATAGGAAATATAAATCTTGAAACCCTGAACATGTACGAAAAATCAAAGTCAAAGGTTCGATCCCCCGTCCTTTGGATTGGTAAGCAAAAATGCTAACCACTAGTCCATCGCGACTTGGTGAGCTATGACTGCAACTAGGAATAATGTTACCACCATCAACTATATACGCGCTGGGTCCTTGTCCATTTGACAAGGGTTCGGAAGTTCTAAATAACGTTTGAATCCGATTGGTCCAAACGTTCTTCAGGGCGGGGCTTGTCGACAAAGCTGAAGTACCTCGCGCTCGGCTAGCCAGCGTAGAAATGGGTCACCGAAGCTCGGCAGAGCTAACACCTTCCAAATGCCTATGCGAGTTATTTGCATGTATAGAATGAGAGCTAAAAAATACATGGAAACAACTCAATTTGTAAGAACCGACCGCGTGGTCCCGTTTGGTTGGTTGCTGCACACACACACACCGCACACACAATATCTGAAAATATTTATTCAAAACATTTATGCAAGACTAAAAAAAGTCGGGTATTTTTTCAGCATCCAGAATCTAGAGCATCCGATGATCTAGAAACATTGACTCCGAATCCAAATCAAATAAAAGTGTTTGGAATTAACCAACCAACTTCATATGCAATTTTCCAGATTAAAGGCAATCAACAAATCAATTTGGATATGATCAAGTCTAAGAATACAAAGAGACGAGCTGTTCTTTCCAATTCCGCTATATATTACGGAATTAAAAGCAACAACTCGTCTCTTTGTATTTATAGTAATGCATTCTGCTGAAACGCTTAACCAAACCAAGTCTAAGTAAATTTTAAACAAAAAATTAACATTTTTTCTGTTTTAGGAACAAAAAAATAACAATTTGGTATTAGCTCGTTAATGTAACAAAAAATCTAAAAAAATTAACAAGTCTTTTTTTAAAAAGGGATATTTGCACCATATTGTATAAATAGTTCAAGTAAAATATGTATTTTTAATATTTTCAATATATTTCAAGAAAACACTTTTTAAAGGAACTTTATGCTTTTACACCATATTCTGAGGTTCTATTTTAGTTAGTATCTCTATTTTTTTTGTGAAGTTCCTTTAAATACATGAAACACAATAGCTCATAGGACCGTTTAAAAAAAAACTCTAGATATTAACTAAAAACTGAACCAATGAAATTTTCAGTAAGTTTTACTTTCGATTTCAGTAAAAAAAATTAATGGAGCTGTAGAGTTTTGCACTACTGAAAATTTCAGTGTGTACAAATTTGCTGAAATTTTCATCACAAATAAAATAATCTCAGAAATGATAATTTAGTGTTACAGCTCAGACAATGTTTACTGAAATTCATCAGAAAACTCAAAAATAAGCAATCTTATTTTTAAATTTTATTTTTTTTTATTGTATCTTCCGAAACATCACTTAATATTTGAAATAAATTCTGATGTACTTTTCAGTATCGTAAACCGGGGGAAACTGATGAGATTTCAATTTATTTTTGGAATATTTTTCAATTGGTAATGTTTGTTTCAAGATTATTATTTTTGAAGCCTGTACTGGGGTAGGTAACAGTGTGGTACATACCCGTAATGCTATGCTATGCTATGTAGGCCACACAAAGTCCATGTACCATCATCAGGGATGACATTGGGTCTGGGGGATGAGATTGGGTCATACAAAAATGCTAAAATTTGTACGACCCAATCTCACCCCCCAGACCCAATGTCACCCCAGATGAGGGTACAATTTTAATAGAAAAATTTTTCAACAGGGTTTTAAAGAAATAGGGCTTCATCCATAAAGTACGTCACGCTAAAATCAGCCAAAATTAACCCCCCGTCCCCCCCCCCCTTTGTCACGCTTTTCCTATACCGTTAGTGGGGGTGACTATGGGTCAAAAAACGATACACCTCTCGTAATTTCTTAGTAACAAAAACAATTTAAACAACATCGAAAATCTTTCAACGTAGATTTGTTCTTAAATAGTTTACTAACATTTTCCCAAAATATGGTGGATTTTGATGAACACTACCTTAAATGCCAATTGTTTGAAAATTGACCCAATCTCACCCCTTAGAGGGGGTGACATTGGGTCAAATGAAACTAAAATGATGCTCAAATACAACGATATGGTAAAAACAAGTCATCCAACAGTGTTTCTTGTTCGAGGGAATCGTATTGACACGCTACAATGTTTGAAGTGGAGATTTTCAAACATTTGGGTAGTTTTCGAGCAATTCTAGCAAAAATATTAGAAAAATGATTTTTCGAGAGGTCATTTTTGGCCAAAAACGTACCTCAACTTTAGACAGCTGCCAAAATAATAGAATTTGTTCTTGGAACGAGATTTTTTCAGCGAATTCATCTTAAGATGTCCCCTACACAACTCTTTTAACAGAATTCAGTTTCATTGAGAAGAACCTGAGAAATGGTAAAATCCGTAAAAAATCACTTTGACCCAATGTCACCCCCACTGACGGTACTTATAACATGCAACGTCACACTTGCTCAGACCCCCCCTCCCCCACCCCTAGAGCGTGACATACTTTGTGGATGACGCCTAGTTGCTTTTAAAATTTTGATTACGCATTTCTTATTAAAGAAACTAGTTTTGTTAAACTAGTTTTGTTTATAAAATCATCGATTTATATTGCATTTCAAACTAAGTTCGCAGCACGAATAAAAAGTTTTCAAATGTAATATGATTTTTTTTCTACTGGTAAAATAAATTTGTTTTTTTTTTTTCGTTTCGTGTTGAAACAAACATAATTCTATAATTTTTCAAATTAATTTCAACTTCTAACAGTGTAAAATTGTCCTAAGAATCCGGAAATTCATTCCGTTTTTCGATTCGAACTCATTTTCATTACCAAAATCGTGTCAATCTGAGAACATTAAAATAATTCAATTCATCAACATTTTCTTATTTTAACATTCCAACACCCAAGGCTCCAAAAAAGTTGGAACGGTAACTTCAACTCGATGGTTCTCAGGCATAACTCAACCAATCAAAATGATTCTTCTTTCCAGTGATTGGTTAGGATGTCTAGATGATTCTTAAACTTTGCAGAACATAATTTGATCAAATCTGTAATTTCTGCGATCAAAAAAATCGTTCCAACTTATTTTTTTCGCGTGTCAAAAAAAATCGCTAAACATTCCCCGGAGGCAATCATTTTAAAAAAGGTGGAACGATGTTTTCGGTCGCAGAAATTACAGATATGTTTAAACCAAGTACTGCAAAATTTTAGGATCAACTGGACATTCTTACAAATCACTGGAAACAAGAATCGTCCCGATTGGTTGAGTAATGTCCGAGAACCAGCTAGTTGAAGTTAAAGTTCCACCTTTTTTGGGAGGCTAGGGCGTCCGTGTTAGTTGGACATGCGTTGGGCGTTCCAGTGTTAACCATTTTGTACGAATTTAATTTGTACCCTAGTCACTTCGGCTATCAAAATCACCCCGGGATATGGAATTATATTTTATTTCTTTTTGAATTATTGCTATAAAAAAAGAAAAAAAAACTTCATGAAACTAGCATCGTTTGAAGAATTTTTTTTTTTTTTTTTTGAATTAAATATACTTTATTGAATCTTTATTATAATAATTACATTTGGTTTACATAATAAGTGGTCAGCTGTGGCTCTTCAGCTTTAGTTTGCTTTTCGTGATTTAAACACTGTTCATATTCATAACTTTAAAAGTATATGATTTATCATTTTTGTAACACTAGGTACAATGAAGAAAAAAAAATTAAGAAAACATAACCTAACCTAAAACTAACTTAATCTTACCATAAACTAAACCAATCCTTGAATCAAGGGGTATTCAGATATAGCACATTTTTCCCTGAATTTCAAACATTTTTCTTGAATCTTCTGATCCAACATTTTTACTTCTGCTAATTCATGAACCTCACTTGATCTAGTCCAGCCAGGAACATTCAAAACCATTTTGAGTACCTTGTTTTGGACACGCTGGAGCTTCAATTTATGAGTTCTAGCGCAACACTCCCAAACAGGTACTGCATACTCAATAACTGGGTAAATTATTTGTTTGTAAACTGCTAGCTTATTTTTCAAAGATAACTTTGATTTTCTGTTAATTAAAGGATACAAACACCTGATGAGAATGCTGCACTTGTTCAATATTTTATCTACATGCTGTCGAAACAATAGTTTCGAGTCAAGTATGAGACCTAAATATACAACTTCCTTTGACCAGGGTATTGAAACATCATTCATTTTAATCAAAACATCATCCTTTGGGACAAATCGGGCCGATTTGGAAAGTGGAAAAATGATGGTTTGAGTTTTGGCTGCATTTATGCGAATTTTCCAGTCGCCAAAGTATTCGGAAAGAACGTCAAGACCCTTCTGAAGACGGCCGACTAAATATCTGGTTATTTTACCCTTATAAATAACGGCAGTGTCATCAGCAAAAAGTGACAACACACCATTACCAGGAAGAGTAGGCAAATCAGATGTAAAAATATTGTACAGAAGTGGGCCAAGAATACTTCCTTGGGGAACCCCAGCATCAATGTTGAATAATCCAGAAGCAATCCCATTCAGAAAAACCCTGAACGATCTCTCCGAAAGATAGTGCTGGATAATTTTGATAAGATACATTGGAAAACCGTATAAATACAGTTTATGTATCAAACCATCATGCCAAACATTGTCAAAAGCCTTCTCAACATCCAACAAAGCCATAGCAGTTGATTTAGACTCAAGCTTGTTCTGCTTGATGATTTTAGTTACTCTCGTAAGCTGATGAGCAGTATTATGACCCTTTCGGAAGCCAAACTGCTCGTTCAAAATTATATTATTATCGTTGGTAAAATCCAAAAGCCTTGAATAGATGACCTTCTCAAAGAGTTTGGACAGACTACTCAAAAGACTAATGGGACGATAACTTGTTGGCGATGTTGGATCTTTTTGAGGCTTCAAAATTGGTATGACTTTGCCCAGCTTCCAATTGGTGGGGAAGTAAGCAAGTTGCAAACATTTATTGAAAATATTGGCTAGATGTTGAAAGAACTGATCACTCTGTTTTTTCAACACCAGATTAAAAATGTTATCAAAGCCTGGAGCTTTCATATTTTTCATTTGTTTAACTGCAACTTTGACTTCCTCACCAGAAACATGGGAATCTGCAGGAAATTCAAAGGTAGAGTCATTGATTGTTGAAATACTATTGGCAACTGATGTTTCTTTACGGCTGGTCATGGAAGCGCCAAGATTATGTGAACTAACAAAATGAAGCCCAAGTGCATTTGCCTTTTCCTCGGATGTAATCAAAGGAGAATCCTCAACAATAAGAGGAGGAATAGGCTTTGGTTTGTTTTTAAGAACTTTTGAAAGTTTCCAAAATGGTTTTGAATAATTCCCAAGCTGGCTTACATGTTTTGAAAATTCTTGATTTCTAATATTGTCAAGTCGGTCTTGTATGATTTTGTTCAAATTGTTAACTGAAATCTTTTTGTCATAGTCCCCAGTCCGTTGATATTGTCTCCTATAAACATTCCTAAGTCTAATCAAGTGTTTAGTATCTACGTCAATATCAGTTACCTTAAAATTAACAGGAACCTCCCGAACGTTGGCAGCCTCTGCTTGGTTGATAGCCTGCTGGATCACCTCCAGCGAACGATCAATATCAGCAGAAGTTTCCGGGTGTTGATCATAGTCGATGTTGCTGTCTACCACTTGCTGAAACTGCTGCCAGTCAACGTTGTGGTAATCTTTCCGGGTTGGTTGCCGCTGCGGAGTAACGGAAGCTCCAACCTCCACAACCACCGGATAGTGATCAGAACTCAACTCTTCAAACACCTCAGGATGAGCCACGTTCTCAGCCATATTGGTAATGAAGAAATCGATGATTGAGTGATTCCCAGACCGAGCCACCCTCGTTGGACGATCCGGACTAACAACGTTGTAGTATCCGTTTTGCAGATCGTTGTGCAGAATCACTCCGTTCCGATTCCTCCTGCTGTTGCCCCAAACTTCATGCTTCGCGTTGAGGTCACCAGCGATGATGTACTTTGCGCTCCGCCGTGTCAGCTTCTGGATATCGCCCTTCAGTTTTGCTGCTGAACCATCTCTGGCATTCACCTGACGTGGGCAGTATGCAGCAATGAAGAGTACTGGGCCAACCGAAGTGGGAATTTCCACTCCAACGGCCTCGATGATGTCCAGCTTAAAGTGTGGCAGCCGGCGTGGCTTGAGATCACGATGAACAGCGACAAGCACACCTCCTCCTCCAGAGGTGGTCCTGTCGAGCTGCGTCGCAATCTTGTAGTTTTGCAGATAAACTTTTTCACCGGGCTTCAGATGAGTTTCCGTGATGGCAGCTACGTCGATCTCCTTCTCGCGAAGAAAATCCACCAGCTCTAAGTTCTTCCTCCTAATGGAGCAAGCGTTCCAATTCAGCAGCTTGAGGGACCTACGATCCATACTGGATGACGAACGAGGTCAGCACTTCAATCTGCTGGGTCTTGGTTTTGCATCCACGCAGTGCAGCGGACATCTGTTTGAAAATATTGAGGAGTTCGGTTGAGGTGTAAAGATCATTACCATTTTCCTCAACTGCTGGTTCTTGGGTTGGTCTTGGCTCCTGGCTGAAGCCCGGTGGTGGCGGTCTCGGCTCCTGGCTGGAACCCGGCCGTGGATGATTCATCTCAGCTCTCTTCCTGGGATCCAACGGTAACGGTGCCAAGTTCGGGACCTGGCGTCGCGGTTGAAGAGGTGGAAAATTTTGCTCCACCAGGGCTGGAGGAGTTCTACGACGCTGAGGCTGATTCTTCGTCGATGCTTGCTGCCGAATTTTCACGAACTCAGCTCTCTTGGGGCACTTTCGGTCGGTTGACGAATGCTCACCGTTGCAGTTGAGGCACTTCACCAGCGAATCTTGGATGCACTGGGATGTGATGTGCGCATCGGTACCACATTTGGCGCAACGACGCTTCAGGTGGCAGTTCTTACCTCCGTGCCCGAAGCCCAGGCAGTTGAAGCATTGTGTGACGTCACGATGCACTGGTCGGTATCGCTCCCACGACACGATAATGTTGAAAACCGCTCGGATTGCCTTCAGCTCAGGAAGCGTCGTCGATCCCTTAGCCAAATGCAGCAGGTAGAGCTGGTCACGGTACTTGATGTCTTTGTTGCGTCGGCTCATTTTGTGCACGGCCAACACATCCAGTTTCAAAACTTTTAGCTCGGCAGCTAATTCCTCCACTGGCATGTCGTACAGACCTCTGACGACGATTTTGTACGGCTTATCCATGACGACATCATGGGTAAAGTACTCCGCCTCGTTTTCGGTCAAGTAATCCTTGACCAGTTGATAGTGCTGCCTGGATTGCACCAGCACCTTAAATCCGTCCTGACACAGACGAATGTTGCCTTGGACTTTCCCAGACTTGATGAGTTCAACCAGCCCCGCACGAAAGTCGATCGTTGCTGCTGATTGCCTCACATAAAAAGGAGGCAGTTTCTCCTTTCGCTGTTTCACTTCATTCTCCTTTGCTTCCGCTACCTGGTCCTCGTCAGGCAGTCCAGCGAACTTGTTGTTCTTCAAAAGCTGCTCCTCGTGCGATGAAGAGTTCTCCTCCTCCTCATCCATCGGTACAGTACCGTCGCTCTTTTTCGTCTTTTTGCTGTTCGATGTCACTTCCAAAAGCACCTTCCTTTTGGAAATTCCCGGTTTTTGGCCATCAGTTGAGGCCTCAACCTTCCTTTTGGAAATTCCCACTTTTTTGCCTGCTTGAGCCGCAGGTAGGGCAATATTGCCGGCGTTTTGCGCCGGGACGCGACGAGTCATGTTGATTCAGACAACCTTCACCAACGAAATGATCGTTTGAAGATTCAAACATTTTCAAAAGAAACTTTCAAAAGTACAAGCTTTTACCGACGGCACCCCGCCGAAAGAACCCACCGCGTTTGAAGAGGCATCCGACCCGGCCACCATTCAGTCCGACTGATGAAACATCACAGAGAAAGAGAGAGACTCCGCCCGCTTTTGTGCTCTCTTTCTGCTCGTGGTGGATGAGTTTTTATTTTTATGCTCTTTCCACCATTCCACCGCCGCGCTCGGCTCCGGCTGGTGAGCTTTTGTTCGCGCTCTTCGCTCGTTGGTCGCGCCGACGGCAAAACTTCTGAGGCCATGCTGCCGGCCGGTTGGAAATGGCTGTCTGTCTCTCTGCTTTTATGTTGGTCTCGCGCGCAGGAGGGAAGAAATTTAGAACATATTTCGGCCAGCAAATAAACTCTTTCATGCTGCACGGGGGACATCGCTTTTGACTTTTGAGGACATTTTTCCGGTTTTCTGGTGGTGGACATGGGACCTGTGAGTGAGAGCATAATGTAATATGTTTTGTGCAATTTTGAGCATGTTGTCGTCGCGCGGTTGTTCTGCCTTGTTTTTGGTGTCTTTCAGTGGTGCTTGTTTGCGTCGTGACAGTTTGGGTTTTGAGAATATTATGATTGAAAATATGAGTTTATTTCATAAGATTTGCTGTCGTTGCCGCAATTTGTTTATTTATTTTCACGTTTAAATTCATATGACTGAGAATTTAAATTTGATGATTAATAGTTTGTTTTTAAATTAAACACATTTGCTCTAAATTTTGCTATTTTAACATTAATAACAAATACTCATACTGTCCAGACTCAATTATTCAAAGTCCTTGGAAAAAATATCGTATAATCGTTGTCTTATTTTTGGTCGTTGAATTCAAATATGACTCCAAAAATGCTCTTAAGTAATTTAGAAATTCTAAATCCAAGATGTCAACCAAAATGACGAAGATGAAATATTGAGGAAGTGTGTTTGGTTCAGAGATGGAATAATCGTGAAAAAATCAATTTCACTTGCGAACTTTTTTCACCCGCGAAAGAGAGAGGAGACAAATCACGCAAAAGAAAATCGCTCCAGAAATTTTCCAAGAAAATCAATCTACTGAATATGTATTTCACTTTGTTTACACACATTGCCCATCTACTTAATGTGACAGTTCATTTTTCGACGTGTGACGTTACACTTGCAAGTGTAGTAGTGAAATAGTAGTTGCAAAAAGAGGATTTTTTCAGCACGAGTCGGACATTTATCCAACGAGGTTCACCGAGTTGGATAAATACGAAGAGTGCTGAAAAAATCAAGTTTTGCAACGAGTTCCATAGAACATTTTTTGCAATTCCAAAAAACACACACTGAGTGAAATTTTATTTCAAATTTTCATGTATTTTGTCAATAAATCGTTTAAATCAAAAAAATGTTGAAAAGTGTTACTTTTCAAAACAAGTGCTTAAAAGTTCAACTTTTCAGCACCCATTTGAGTGCTGAAAAGTAGAACTTTTCAGCATTTATTTTGAAAAGTGTTGCTATTCGATTGTGTTATTTTTGGTACAGAAAAGAAGGCTATTTCGTCGTTCAAGAATGACGGGAAAAGTAAGTAGTTTCACGACGGAATTGCAAAAAATATGTTCCGCCGAATAATCAAGATGTTGATTTTTTTAGATTCATTTTACCGATCTTTCGTGCGCGAGAGAGCAGAGTATTTCTCTTAATGAACATCCAAAGATTTTCTTTGGATGATGATTATTCCATCGCAGGTTTGGTTATACAACAGATAATTTGGAAAATTTCAAATTGGATGTTAAAAGTGAGAAAATAAAAATATTGGAATTTTTAATAATATATTTCTTTTTTCGTGTAAAACTTTTCAATCCAAAAAAACGTCCCGTTCTTTTTTAAAATTCGTTGGTCAAAATGACAAAAGATTTTTTTGTAAATAAATGTACTCATACCTTTATATTTTTCAAAAAGTTAATACATTTTTAGGAACTGCAGGATGTTACAGAAGAAATTTTTCATAAGAAACAATGTTTGGACGCTGAAAAGTACTTTATTCTGTGTAATTTCTATCGTTCTTGCTGTTCGTACTGATTTTTCTTTTCATTTTTTCCTCAACTAATGTTATAAACTTCTATTTCAGGTAATATAGTAATTAATTGTAGAACATTGAAATCATTTAGCAGTTCCTTAATTCTTTCTAGAAATAAAAATAATAACAGTTGCTTTTTCAGTATTTGAATAAAAGTTTAATAGCTTTAGATAAAATTGAACAAATCTGTGTAAAAATTGTAGTTTAGGCAAAGAGCAAAAGAAAACAAAAATTCAGCACGAGTCCAGATTCATGATTTAAATTTTGCCTTCTTCACTGAGGTAAGGCAATAATCCTGCTCTTAAAATGAACTTTTTATTTAAAGCTCAAAACCCCACCTAGATGTATACATAATATACATATCAATTCAGAATTGAAAACTGAACAAATGTCTGTGTGTGTATGTGACCAATAATGTCACTCAGTTTTCTCAGCACTGGCAGAACCGATGTTGACCAAACCAGTCGCATTCGGCTTGGTCTAGAGTCCCATACGGTGCTATTTAATTGTTTGAAGTTTCGATAAGTAATTCAAAACTTATGTATAAAAATGTGTTTTCGCATATTTTCGGAAGTTAAATAAATGGAAGGAAATCGCACCAAATATCCTCATGTTATATATCGTTTGATAGGTAATCAAAATACCTTTCCAACGAGTCCAAAACATTGTAGATCTGGCAACCCTGCCTCGGTTTATGACCACTTAAAAGACATTCATGTACTTTTCTGAAGCCGGATCTCATTTATATGCATGTAAACTATGTCCGGATCAACGAGTCCAAAACATTGACGATCTGGCAACTCTGCTTCGAGTTATAACCGCTTAAGTGATATTTATGTACTTTGTTATTCCAGATCAAAAAAAAATAATGAAATTTGGACACCCACCTTATTACCCATTGTTGGGGAAGAGTGAGGAAGGCATCAACCACATAGGTGGATTAAGTTAGTTTTTAAAATAAAGCAATGTTTTCAGAAATAGTTGGAATTTTTCGGGTGACTTTGATAGTTTTTCACTAGTTTCACAAAGAAAATCTCGATTCATTCAGATTTTTAAAGTAATCCAATTTCATGACAATTTAGTAATCATAGTTAACTAAGAAAACCTTCAAGTTAAAAAAAATACTGTACGGCAATTCTCAAGGCTCTTAGAATAATTCATAATAAATTCATAATAACATCAAAGCCCTTCGAATTTGATTCGTAATTTTTAATTTGTGTATAATATTTTTAAGTAGCATTTTTAACGGAAAAAGGTATGATTTATGTATATAGTACTTGGCATCGC
This sequence comes from Culex pipiens pallens, assembly GCF_016801865.2. NCBI lineage: Eukaryota > Metazoa > Arthropoda > Insecta > Diptera > Culicidae > Culex > Culex pipiens. The sequence continues at coordinate 20,846,719 of NC_068938.1, forward strand.
TTGAAAAGCTCAATATTTGATAAGCCAAAACATGTTGATTTTTTTTATTTTAATTTAACAGATTTTGTTTCATTGCTCTTCAACATTAAATTTAATGCTTCCATTTATTGCTTTTAAAACTTAACCGCAAATCAACCGAAAAGCGATTTCGTCCCGTTTCGTTGATTTCCTCAAAAAATGGTTCAAACTGGAAATCGCCAAAAATAATTTCTTCCCCCCCATCTCTTCCCAAAATTTTATTCGTTTTCGATGAGGAAATGAAGCCGCTGATTGCAACCGCGCTTCGCTCCTCAAAGAAAGAAAAAAATCCCGTCGCCACCACGATCTCCGCGGATTTTACGGCTTATTCCAGAGAGTCACCATCATCTTTGAAGTCGCCCCCAACCCCGTCCCTCCCTCCTTCCTGCTCAGAAAAGCAATTTAAAATAACCAATCTGTGGAGAGGAGCATTTCTGGCTGCGGTTTCGCCTTAAATGCCCCTCGATTGGTCCTCGCCGTCGTCGGAAGAAGCGAAAAAAAAACGACGACGAAAAAATCGTTTCGAGCTTGATTATTTTGTTCATTGGTTTGGAGCCCCCACTCCCCTTCCTCTTTAAGGAATCCCCCCCTTTGCCGACTCAATCTTTAATTAACCGGAATGGAAAAGAGATATTAATATAAATTTCGGTCTTAATGGTCTTAATTCTGAGAGTGGCCGACTGCGCCTTTGGGTGGTCGTCGGGCAGCCATGACTGTTTTTCTTCTTCTTCTTCTTTTATTTTCGAGGAACCATGGCGCGAAATTAAAGTTTTGAAAGGAAGTTCGTCGAGGGGTGGAGGGAAGGTGCTCCAACAGCACAATATATGGAAAACAATAAACGAGTTGTGGCTACCTGTTGTGCTGTTGATGGGTTTCACCTCCCCCCTTTTCCCCCTGCCAAATATGGTGGATATTTGCATAAATTGGTAATATGCTGCGGGCCGTAGATTGAGGGGGATTTATGTGGATGATAATTGAACTCTGATACTGGAACGAAGCAGTCATCACTGGGAGAGCTTTTTTTCCCAATTGGTGCTCGATTGGTACAGTTAGCTTTACGAGCGTTTCCATTATTTGCCACTCTCGGCTGGTCATGATAAGCTGGAATTTAATATGGCGTGGTGGTCACTATGTTTTTCTGAGTTCATTAATATTTAATTTATGTGCCGACTGGATTAGGGCAAATCACAGTTGAACAAATTCAATTTGTGAGTTTATGGGTATGAATTTTTAAAATATGTATGAGGCGAGCGGGGGTTATCAGTGTATTTGATCAGTTTTAGAGATTGTTAGAGGCATATCAGTAAATATAATTTGATATGCATAATGCATGAATTACCGAGTCGCTTGTTAATTATGTGCCATTTTCATTTATCAAAATTTTATGTAAAGCATAATTAAGTGACCTGCAAGTTAACTTATTAACTTTAATAAAGTTAGTATTCTTTATTGTTATTCAATTTCATACAAAAAACAACTCGAGAAAAAAAATTTTTTAAATCAACTTTTTAAAAATCTCCTTACTATTGACTTATTTATAATTTTGAACTGAAACTCAAAAATTAATATCAATCCAATACTAAGTAGCCGGGAGCGAAATCACGAAAAAGACTTGAAAAAATGGCGATACAGCTCAACTCAACCCCTCAGTTCCGTGTTGCTTCTAATGGCCCTTTTCAGAACGGCAGAGAACCAGGTGGTGATTGAATCCCGAGGTTTTTGGGTATTTTTTGACCCCTCCAAGTATAATGCACGAACTAGTTGATAACATTGCACAGAAGTAGTTTGCTACGATTTTTTTGCGATTTTTAAATTTTAATTTTTTGGCAAAGTTTTAGGTTATGATCAGGAATTTTCTATAAAAAAATCTGATTTTTTAAATATTCAACTTTTTACCATTAGAAGATAAATCCCCAAAATACGTATTTTTATTATTTTGGATTAATTTAAAATGTTTTAGGGGACTAAACAAGACATCATTTGAACCATAGTGTGTGATGGTGCTAAATCTGGTTCAGGAGATATGATTTAAAAAAAAACGGTGTATTTTGGAAAATATTGAAAAACTGGACAAAAAGTCAATAGAAATAATTTTTTGAGCTAAATTGAATTTGCAATCAAAAAGTACTGTTTTCAAATAAGCTACTATCAAGTTTAAATTTTCGGTTTTTTAAGGATTTTTGAGTTTTGAAATTAATTCTTAAAAAAAACACCTCTTAAAAAATATCTCATAATTATCATTCTAAAACTATACATATCGGTCAATTAGTTTCTGAAATCGAAATCGAAATCGAGTTCGAATCGATGAAAATGAATTTCTCTCAGTGTCACCTGGTCAACTTGTCATTTTTGACTGACGATAGGGCAAATGTCCCCATATTGGATCTAGTACCTATATTGGACCTATCTCGGGAACGCACACCAAATTGTTTTTGCTGAAATTCAGTAAAGTTTTACTGAATTTTCATCTACTGAAATTTCATTAAACGATTCAGTAATTTCGATTTTACTGAATTCTCAGTTAACTGATATTTGTCACTTTTACAGATGATTTACTGAAATTTCAGTAAAATGGTTGTCAAAACAACTGAAATTTCAGCAAAAGAAACGTCAATTTTTTTGCTGAAAATTCAGTTATTTTCTTGTGGCAGTTTGACAGATCATTTGCTGAAGATTCAAGTTATCAAAATTTGATCTTGCTTGTCATTGAAAATGTTTCCAGTACTGTTATTTATACATTTATTTCATCAATCGTCCAAACCTTAAAAAACAGGTGGTTAGCGTCGAGGCATTTGTTAATAACATTTTTCTTACCTTGGTTTCTAATGATCACAATACAAAATTTAAAAAACATAACATGTTTGGAAGACGATTTTCTCTCGGCAGCATCCCATCAATAAGTCAAAAGTGACATTTCAGTTTGACAGATATGCAGATACTGATTTTTCGGCAATGTTTTTGTTCATTACCGAATTTCAGCAAAAGTGACGATTACTGAATCGCATTCAATTAGTTATTTTACCGAAATGGCAATCCAAAATTTGCCGTGTAATTTTGAATGTTTCTAATTTAAGCTTTTGCGAAATTTCCGGATATTTACAATAAAACATTTTTAAAATTTTAAATCAAGCTTATTTTTTTCAAATGTCTGAAGAGAAATGTTTTTTCCATATTTTGCATTTTACACACTTAAATTTTATTACCGAATTATTTACCAAAATACCGAATTTGCTGATCAGTTTGATAAACTGAAAATTACCGAATTCGGTAAAAAATTATCGAAATTCGGTAATGCAGTTCATCATTGTTCATCGTACAACCTAAATTCGGTAAAATTTCGTTAATTTTGAGGGGATGAATTACCGATTTCAACATTACCGATTTTTCAACTCCCAAATTCGATAAAAATAAATCTAAATTTGTAAACCAAATGATAACATTATAAAGAAAAGTAGATTTGCGAAATCGTAAACAACCTCACAGGGCTTTTACGATTGTGGTTGCACAAAGTGGCGTCCCAAACTCAATACACACTTAGATTTTTTTTACCGAATTCGGTAGTTGAAAAATCGGTTAAGTTTAGATCGGTAATCTATCTGTCAAAATGAACGAAATTTTACCGAATTTTGATTGTAAGATGAAAAATAATGAACTGCATGACTGAATTTCGGTAAGTTTTTACCGAATTCGATAATTTTCAGTTTACCGAACTGTTCAGCAGCTGAAAATTCGGTAAACTACACCGAACTCTGTAAAAAAATCTAAGTGTGTTTTTATCATTTTGAAATTGCTTTTTTATTTGTTAATAAATCGATTACCGATCGAAATACGTTTTTTTTAACAAATGGTTCATAGATTCTTTTGAAATCTTATCCAAGATATTCTCAATTATAAGTCAAAAAATTATTTCAACGACATGTTTCAGTATCATTCAAACATTTATTATTTTAAATTAATCCCATTCGTGAAGTTTGCCCCTCAAACACTTCCTGGACATTCATAGGCACGGTTGATAGCCTTGATATCGATGGCAGTTAATCCGTTCAAGCATCCAAAGTCGTTACGCTCCCAGGGTTTCTGCAGAACAACAAATTGAAATGAATTTTTAACACATTTTCAACCATAAACAATCACTTCTCACCGTATTCATCACTACCGGTCTCGAATAGTTCCAAGCTCCGGCGTACTTGGAGTAGTGCATGCAACTTCCGTAGTAATAGTCAATTCCGAACGTGTCCGCCTGATCGGTGCTCATCTTTCCAAAGTTAGTCTGAATCCACTCCGGCGTTTGACGCTTCAACGCCAGCGCCGTCGTGTCAATCGAAATCCAATCGTCCCGGTCGGGCCGGGTAAACTCGTGGTGGAATCCAACGGCATGCATCAACTCGTGGGTGATCGTCGACGGGTTCATGCAGTTCGGGTTCTGCAGGTTGGCCAGGTTGTAGTCGTTGAAGCTGTACATACCCACGTGGGACCAGCACCCGGTGACGGAGTTGTTGATCTTCAGATACAGTGCCTCGTTGTTCCACGGAACGAACCGCACGCAGGTGTTGTCCGCAAAGGTCTGCATCACCTTTTTGATCATGTCAACCTCTGCTGGCGCTGAAGACAATCTGGATTACCAACAAACCTAAACATGGATTTCTCGCAATACTCACAATACGTTCCAATGATCAAGTACGGAATAATTCCGTTGGTCCAGCGCGTGCGCCCAGATTCCGGCAATTCGTAGTTGGCCGCGTGTGCCGGCGGTACCATGATGTCGAACTCGTTGTACTCATCGGCACCCATTTCATGCGGAAACTCCTTGTTGACACCCTTCTTCCACTTCCTCAGGCGTGCACCTGTAGACCCACTCAGTATTATCCTGGTACGACACCATCATTTAAGAAATACTCACCGACATCCGAGCTCGGCGGGCGATGTTTGTACTTGCGACGACCCTGGCCGTTGCCTTTGCCATTTCCGTTTCCATTTCCGCGGCCACGTCCGTTGTTTTGGGATTCAACCGTCAATACGATCAAACAGATCACCAACAGCACCGGGAACAGCTTCATTTTGGTTCCAGTTATTGCGAAGAACTGAACCTAGACTGTGTTTTGCCAATTTTGGGAGGCCAAATTTATACCGCACATTGTAAAGCACATGCAAAGTAGACAATAATGGTTAAATTATTCATCGGAATACGTTTGAAGTTAGTTTTTATCAATGAAAATGTCTGAGTTAAAAAAGCAGCTGTGTCTACAAAACACTTGCAATGAACTTTCCCAATTTCAATGGTAACGGCGATATTAGTTCAGTGTTCCTTAAAGTTCTCAAACACTGGAATTGTTCGATGATGATTGAAGAGTGTGTATGAATAAGCTACGGCGAATGATCAACACAGTAAAAAAATGTCTTGATAATATTGCATCTGGGAAGGTGTACCACTTTTATGCCAGACTAAATGTGTAATTTTGCCACTTTTGACACTTTTTTAGTCTGAATTGAGGTAAAATTATATCATAAAAAAGGTTATATTCATTTTTTTCATTTATTTGGTTGCTTTAACAAATACATTGGTGCAATTGTTATCCTGAGCTGAGATATGGACTACCTTTCAACAGCTGATTTGTTCTTAATGGAGAGAGAGTTTACTCTTACTATGTTCCGAATTGGACAGAGAAGGAAAAAAATTGCAAAAATAACCTTCGAAATAGCTTATAGATGTGGGATAGTTAGAGGAAAAGAGAGGTTATATTCAACCTTCCAAATTTACACAATTTTGTACTGTGAAAGAGTGGACTAAGTGAGCATATCGTTGTCGTTTCTATAACATTTGAATGTATTTATAGTTGCTGTATTTTTTTTGCATGTTTATCATGTTATGTTTTTTTTTTTTTAAATTTAGGCTTATTATTTTCTTTTCTTTACATATTTTTTATTTTGAATGTATTAATAATGTTGGCAATTTATCTAAACAAATCTCTCAAATTCAAAATTTTCTGAAATTAGAATAGTCAATATTCCAAAGCAAAATCATAAAGCTGTTCCTTTTTATCATATTTTTTTCCATTGGGCCTTTTTCGTTTCAAGGACCTGGTTAGGAAAGAGTCGGCTTTTGTAATAACATTTTTCTTAAAGCTAAGATTTATTACAGAGGATCTTGTGTGTAAACATTAGCAGGGGGGAAGAAAAGCTGTTCCTTATTAACGGTTTTTTCGGATCTTAGTCTAAAATTGTTCTCAAGTTCCGGGACGACAGAATAATGAAATTTCAAAGACTTGATAAAACATATTTCTAAACGGAAAATAAATTAGTTTAAATCATTGCTATTCAAATGATAATCGCGATTTTTTAAGCTTAAAGAATCGAATTGAAGGAAAACAATTAAAAAATAACCATCGAAATTGTTTTTATTCTGTTTAAATGTGAAAAAAATCTTTTTGAAAAAATGTTTATGAATTGCAGAGTTAAGTTAGTCCAAAAATAACATTTGTTTAAGTGTAATATAAGCTTAAGTTAACCTTTCAATGTTGAAGAATTCATTTTGGTAATACGCCCATTCTTACTATGAGCAACTCTTCCAGAAATCAACCTTTTTTATTATTTTGTGTTTATTTTTTGATTTGCCTTAATCTTTGAAGTGGAAACTTTTTATATTTCTCATATGAACACATAAAATTATTTGGAAATTTGGATTATTATTTGGAAAAAAAAATTGTAAAAAAAGTCGAAGGGGACCAATATCCAAAGTTTCATTCGCAAACCCTCAAAAAAAAATCAAGTTTAGACTGAATCACCATAACGAAAAAAATGGAATAAAAACTAGCAAAAATAACATTTAAGGTGGATTCAACTCGACTAAGGTGCATTTTATGAAAAATCTGTGAGACAAAAATATCTAAAACCTGCTGAGGTAAAGGTGGACTGTTTATGGATACTCAATATTATAAATGAATACAGTTTGCAATTATTCAGAATTTTCAGGAAAATAACATTTAAGGTGGATTTAACTCGAATAATATACTTCTTTTTGACTTCATTTTAAAGTTTATTAGAAGTTTAAAAAAATCGAACAATTAGCAATACTGTCTTTTTCGGTAAAATTTGCAGAAAAACTTTTTTTTTCACAAATCGATTATTTGAGTTCTTTTGGTAATTTTCTAGAGTTTTCCAATTTTTCCTGAGTTGAACTTACCTTCAACTTTGCCGAAAACACGAAATTCATCAGAAAATCCGATCCTAAGATACATAGAGTAATGAAATATAATTTTTGTATGAACTGATGTTAAATTTATATGGAAAGTAATATTTACGAATTAATGACGGAAAACGGCTTCTTCAGTCTTAAGGAAGGTCACTTTAAAGTTTAAGGTTAATTTGATAATACAAAAATAAACTATTGGCGAATTTTTATACAATTGCTCCATAGTTAAAATGTATAAATTTTAATATTATTACGTGTTTTAATAAATTTTTGCTATTTTTCAATTGTTTCTGGCAACAAATAATTCCGTTGCAAATATTTTTCAAAGTTTATGTAACCCCCCCCCCCCCCCTCCACCCCCCTTCAAAGTTGGCCTGAATAATCAGGGGGCAAAAAAAATATTTTTGCGAAAAGCTTCAAAATTTTAATGAAAATTAAAGCTAGATCAACTGAAAACCAGTTCAAATGCATTTTCCCACGTTTGTAATCTTATCTAGCATGTTTGAACGCCTTTGAAAACATTTTAAATTTTCATGAAATACCAATGTACAGTCCCACGAAAAGTTTTTTTTCTGAAAAAAAAATCCGTCAATACCTCGATATTTTCAAAACTAATGATTGGAAAGCAACTGTACGCCTGTAAAATGCATTTTAAAACTCTTTTTTCATCCAAATGTTGAAACCTAGGCTTGTAATTTCAATTTTCATTTCCCCCCCCCCCACCCCCTCGGCTCAGATCAAAGCCAAGCCCCCCCCATACATAAAATACATAAAATATTTGCAACGGCCTAACTATAATAACATAAAATTAAAAATAACACAACATGTTTTGTAAGCTATATCTGCAAGGATAAAAGCAATTTTAATAAATAAACCTAAAAATAATTATATCTCGTTTAGATTTTCATAGGCAAAAACATCAAATTTTCTTTTAAGTATTTGAAAATCAAAATAAAACTCCAAAAAATCCATAAAAATTAAAATAATCATCAATTTTATTTAAAAACGCATTTTTGAATGGAAATAACATTTAAAACCATAGTAAAACCATTTTTTTAAAGAATCACGGTTCAGGAATCCAAGTGAAATAAATAAGTTGTATTTAAGAAGACTACACAGATTTTTCAATTTTAATTCTTGAAATGCTTAAAACGTGTATAAAAAATGAAGCTTTTATGTGTTACATGTGTAAAACAAAACATTTATTAAATTAAAAAAATGGTGTATTTAAAGACCAAATGATTGAAATTTATATATTATAGGCCTTAAAAAAAATTTCTTATTTTTCTTTTTTTTAGTTTGCAACTGGACTTCAGCAAAATGAGTAAAAAAAGACATTTACAATCAGTTCATGATTGTTACATGATTTTTTATTTATTTCAAGAATGCTTTAAATTGTTCTTCAACACTCAAAAATAAGGAAAGCATGTTTTAGTAAAATATAAATTTCTACACGAGACAGTATTGGTTGTTAGAATTTGTTCAAAAATTACGTCAAGAAATTTTCAGGATTTCAGAACCCCCCCCCCCCCCCTCCACCCTGTCACAACCTTTTCTTAAACAATAACCAGGGCTGTCACAAACCTCAGACCCCATCCCCTCCCCCTATTCTTTGTCGTAATTTTTGAACGAAGCCTTACGATAAATTTATTTTGCTACACAATCTTTCAAAATAAAATGTATTCATAGAATGCATTGAATCCCTTGAATATGGCATGAAAACCCAATTTTTAGGTCAACTTTATTTTTCAAAAATGAAAAAAAGCGAATTCCATCGCTGACCACCCAATTCAACTGTTAGTTTTAAATTGAATATATAAAAAACAATCCAAACAAATGAGCAAATGGAACCAGCAAACCATTTCTTGCCCTGAACTCGAGTCGAGATTGGTGTGTTGCGCGCAATTACGTTGTTAATGGCTGATGGATAATTTATAAAAACAACTACATCATTTCTTAATTTTGTTCCCCCTCGCGAGAAGACGAAGCTTTCAGCTCCGGCACAAAACTCGCGCAGGCAAGCGGGCAAATGATTTCCCTCTCGCGAGGACCCAGGAGTGTGATTAATGATACAAAAATTATAGGTTGTGCAGCACTAAGCAGTCTGAAGTCAGAAGAAATGGTTGAAATTTTATGTTTTTCGTTTTTTCCCCATTCCGTGTCTTTTCCCCCGACCTCCCTGAGGAGATCGAACCCCGGCTGCAAAACCGGATTCCGAAGCGCACAAAAGTTTAAGAAAATATGAAGATAAAAAATTTCTTATATCTCATTCTGCGCGGTCTTCTTCGCGAGCGAACCCAGGGTCTTAAAGGGAAACCATCTTGTGAAGAGGAGCCGCCCTGCTGCTGCTGCTGCTGCGGCTGGACCAGGTTCTGGCTGGTGGCGAGGACTCATCATTTGTTACAGCTCCATTCCGATGACCGGTCCAAATTGCTGACCAGCCCCGTTTATTTCTCGAACTTGTTCTGATCCACCTTTAAAGACTTGTTCAGCGAAAAAAGCGAAAGAGTTGAAAATTGAATAAGCAAGTTTTCAAATTTACATATTTATAAATTTTAATAATAATGATATTCTCATTTATTATTAAATTTGTTCTCCTTGGCCTCGGCATTTTACGGGCGACCCCCTGCCAAGTGGCCAGCTCCAAGGGACCCTCGTGAGTGCATTTTTCATGCTGGGCACGATCAATAAAACAATATCAAAAAAGGCCGAGCAGAAAATTCATGCTCTGGCTCGCCGTGAGGTGGTGTGAGCGAAAATGGTTGGAGGAAAAAACGGGGTGTTCGCGTAATTTTTCACCCTCGGTGAGCATAGTGAAAGGAAAATATCTTGAACTTGCTGAGGTAAAGGTGGACTGTTTATGGCTACTCAATATTTTTAAATGAAAACAGTTTCCAATTATTCAGGATTTTATCTAGATAAGATTTGAGTGTTTTTCAAAACTTTTTCCCCCACATATTTTAATCTCATGGATTTGATCTGGGCTTGAAGATATGAACATGAACAAACACTCTAAAGATTCATCTACAAGAACAATGCTTTTTATAAATTCTTTTGATTACAGAAAAATGGTCTCATTTTTTAAACACGATTTTTATTTATAAAATCCTGTATAAAAAATTTGTGACTTTTCTCAAAAATACACCAGCCTGACCCGAACAGACGGTAATAACTAAATTCATGCCATTTCAATAACAAATACTGTTAAAATAACAGAAAGTGTTATGGAATAATCTTGAAAAATCCATTTTTGCATAAGAGTTCAATAACAGTTTATGTTATCATAACCAAAAATGTTATTGGTCTGATATTGATTGACAGCAAAAACAACTTGAGAATAACATTTTTTGTTATGGAAGAATAACTCCAAACGTTATTGGGATGATCGGATTAGTTGTTAAAATAACAAAAAATAATAACAAAGATTTGTTCGAAAAACAACGTAAAATGTTATTAGTCTGTTATTACAATAACAATCCAATAACAAAAAAAATCATAACGGCGAATAACAAATCATGTTATAAATAACATAAAATGTTATTGGCCTAGTATTTTCAAATAACAAAGAATGTTATTCCCAAGTTATTTCCGTCTGCTCGGGGAAACAAAATACTCAATATTATTTCTTTTGAATTTATTCAAATTTCACATTCATATAAAACAATCAATTCATCAACATTGATTATTTTTAATTTGCTTGAAATAAACCATCGAAAATTGTTTCAAATTTTAAAACATATATTTTCTAAATATCTGTTCTTCAATTATTTGACGTTTGGTGAGCATACTGATCGAAGTTATTAAAACAGGATTTTTTCATTTTCAGTCATTCGATTTTTTTGTATTTTTTAATCAGGCTGAAACTTTTTGGGTGCCTTCGGTATGACCAATGAAGCCATTTTGCATCAATAGTTTGTCCATGGGTAATTCTCCACCAACTCACACAGCAGTTGCCCCGACCCGTCTTCGATTTGCGTGAAACTTTGCTCTAAGGGGTTATTTTGGTTTTTGATCACGAATCCGAGGTCGATTTTTCGATATTTCGTGACGGTGGGGCGGTACGACCCCTTTCATTTTTCTGGTTTTTTACTAAGACACGTTTTTAGTGATTTGTAGCTCGCAACCGTTAAGAGTTAGAAATTTGGTGTCAAAGGTTTTTTTTTGTGTAAAATTAGACGCCCAATTTGATGGCGTACTCAAAATTTCAAAACAACGTATTTTTCATCAAAAAAGTTCAAAAATGGTTTTAAAATCGCTGCCATTTCCCGTTATTCAATTGTCAAAAATCGTGAGACATGTCATTTTATGGGAAATTTAATGTAATTTTGGAATCTTAAATAACCCACAAGGGTCATTTTTTCATTTAGAACACAATTTTTCATTTTAAAATTACGTGTTTTTTTCTAACTTTACAGGGTTACATTTTAGAGTGTAACAACGTTTTACAAAAATGTAGAACAGACAAAAAAATCATATTTAGACATAAGGGGGTTGCATGTATTCTTCACGAGGTATCAGAATTTAAAAAAAAAAGTTTTTTGAAAAAAGTTATGATTTTGACCATTTTTGACCAGTTTTTCGAATTTTAACCCCTAAAACTCCATCGAGTGCTTTTAAAAGTATTTTTTTTTTCGGAAAGCTCAGCTCTATATTTTGAACTTTGTTGATACGACCCTTAGTTGCTGAGATATTGCCATGCAAAGGTTTTAAAACAGGAAAATTGATGTTTTCTAAGTCTCACCCAAACAACCCACCATTTTCTTACGTCGATATCTCAGCAACTAATGGTCCAATTTACAATGTTAAAATATGAAACATTCATGGCATTTTCCGTTCTTTTCGTTAACAATATTCATAAAATTTTAAAATCGAGACTAACATTTCAAAAGGGTCAAATATTCAATATAACGCCCTTTTGAATGTTAGTCTTGGTTTAAATTTTTTGAAAATTTTGTTTTCGAGAAGATCGGAAAATTTCACGAATGTTTAAAAAAGATGGGTTGTTTTGGTGAGACTTAAAAAAACAAAAAAAAATCAAAAAAGTTACCCATAAATGGCTATAACATGAAAACGGTGAACTTAATCAAAATTTCACATCCAGACCTAAAAAGTGCAATCCACAACGCAAAGACACCGCACGCCCCCTGACCCGAAGCCAAAAATATTGTGCTCTCCCTCAATCAAACTCGCTTAAAAAAAAATGCCCCCCACCACAGCACCCCCCCAACCACCCACTGTTTACCCCGATTATTATGCCCATTCAGGAAATTTCTTTCAAAGTTTGTAATTTAAATGTCAAAATCATCAACCCCATACAAACTTTTATTATTATGCAAAAACAAGAAAACTACGAACGTCTCTTAACAAGACACATATAGAGACCAAAACTACGAACAACCAGCCCTTCCCATGAGCAAGACCACAGTAAACCAATACCGCCCACCTACCCATCCATCCCACACCCACCGCCCCCCCCATGTGCCTTGTAACCCCCAATGACCCGCCCCACCCCACCACTGTCCAATAGGTCCACTCACGCCCGCCACTAACCCCTCCAACCCAAAAAAACCCTCTTACCTCCACGCCAAGAAAAATCCAAAAGAACTAAACAAACCCCCCTCAGGCCCCCACTCCACCATATCCAATCACCAGCAAAAATAATACAACAATTGGTAGACTTATACTGTCCAATCTCTAAAGTATAGAGAGAAACCCATCTGCCACTCCCCCGTTAGGTACAAAATAAAAAAAGTCCCACCATCGATACGTAAATGCCCCCCATACCACCCGCCCCACAAAAAAAGCTCCCTAAACCAACATACAACCCCGATGCTCTCCACATTGTCCGATATTTGCTCAACGCAAGCAATATAAACAATAACAAACACGTTTTTTTGTTGACCTTTTTTGTATTGTGCCGAAGTTTGGTTGAATTTTGTTTCCAGAGTCCCGAGTTATAATTACAAAATATTTACGGTACTCGAGCATATGCATGTTGAACGCGAACTGCCTGAATTCCCTTTGGTCAGTTGTCGCACTTACATTAATTTCCAGGGTGTGTCAAGATAGCACGAAAAGATTAAAATGCTTTCATATTGATAGTGACAACAATTTTTCGGTTTATATTGAATATCCAAAGTTTGAAAGCGAATTTAGAGAATCTGTGAAGGTCAAAAGTGAGGCAACGAGCTGCACAATTTGGCCCAAAATGCACGAGCGACAAGATAACACGACAATGTAGTTATGTAATAAGAAACAAATCATAACATAAGTTTCATTGATTTTTAAGTTTTATATTTCAGAACTTTTGATATTTTGGTTTAAAATTTACGTTGGTACTGACCATCGCAAAATATGATCAAAAGGAATTGTTCTACTAAACATGAGATATTGAACATTATTTTGTATAGATATTTGGATAAATGAAACAAGAAAAAACAAATAAAATTATAAATAACTTGTTATTTTCGTGTTTATATTGTTTTCTAACTAAATATTTAATTTTCATAAACAAAGAAATTACATAAGGGTAATTCTCTACCAACTCACACGAAATCGGGAAAAGTTGCCCCGACCCCTCTTCGATTTGCGTGAAACTTTGTCCTATGGGGTAACTTATATCCCTGATCACGAAACCGAGGTCCGTTTTTTGATATCTCGTGACGGAGGGGCGGTACGACCCCTTCCATTTTTGAACATGCGAAAAAAGAGGTATTTTTCAATAAATTGCAGCCTGAAACGGTGATGAGATAGAAATTTGGTGTCAAAGGGACTTGTATGTAAAATTAGACGCCCGATTTGATGGCGTACTCAGAATTTCGAATAAACGTATTTTTCATCGAAAAAAACACTAAAAAAGTTTTAAAAATTCTCCCATTTTCCGTTACTCGACTGTAAAATTTTTTGGAACATGTCATTTTATGAGATATTTAATGTACTTTTCGAATCTACATTGTCCCAGAAGGGTCATTTTTCATTTAGAACAAAATTTTTCTTTTTAAAATTTCGTGTTTTTTCTAACTTTGCAGGGTTATTTTTTAGAGTGTAACAATATTCTACAAAGTTGTAGAGCAGACAATTACAAAAATTTTGATATATAGACATAAGGGGTTTGCCTATAAACATCACGAGTTATCGCGATTTTACGAAAAAAAGTTTTGAAAAAGTTACTTTTTGCGTTTCTCTTTGTTTCGTCGTCCGTGTCTGTCGCGGGTGACCATGAATGGCCATGATCGATGACGACCAACTTTTTCAAAACTTTTTTTCGTAAAATCGCGATAACTCGTGATGTTTATAAGCAAACCCCTTATGTCTATGTATCAGAATTTTTGTAATTGTCTGCTCTACAACTTTGTGGAACATTGTTACACTCTAAAAAATAACCCTGCAAAGTTAGAAAAAACACGAAATTTTAAAATGAAAAATTTTGTTCTAAATGAAAAAATGACCCTTCTGGGACAATGTAGATTCGAAAAGTACATTAAATTTCCCATAAAATGACATGTTCCAAAATTTTTTACAGTCGAGTAACGGAAAATGGGAGAATTTTTAAAACTTTTTAAGTGTTTTTTTCGATGAAAAATACGTTTTTTCGGAATTCTGAGTACGCCATCAAATCGGGCGTCTAATTTTACACAAAAGTCCCTTTGACACCAAATTTCTATCTCATCACCGTTTCAGGCTGCAAATTATTGAAAAACACCTCTTTTTTTACATGTTCAAAAATGGAAGGGGTCGTACCGCCCCTCCGTCACGAGATATCAAAAAACGGACCTCGGATTCGTAATCAGGGACAAAAGTTACCCCTTAGGACAAAGTTTCACGCAAATCGAAGAGGGGTCGGGGCAACTGCTGTGTGAGTTGGCGGAGAATTACCCATAAGTGTTCTTCTATTCTAAATCCCCTACCCGATTCATTTCCATCCACCTGGCATGACTTTCAATTCGAAGCTTATAGTTTTTACTTTCGGACCCAACCATGGGGTGAAACACCTTCCACACAGAAATCCTAAACCCAACAGAAAAGGGGTAATGAAATAAGACCCAATCTCGGTTGGGGTTCTTTTCCCTCTTCCAGAACCAACATCACCTGGACCAATTTGATTCGGACACGATTAGTTATTTTTCATCGTGTTTCCGTTTATTTAAAGGTGGGGGTAGGAAAAGGGGGTTCGGGGTGCTCCCCTTTTAGATTTGTTTTATGAACATCGAACCCGGCGATGATTAGTTTCCCAGCGTGGGGTGGTTCCAGCTGGGAATGTTGGAGTTTCTTTTATTTTTGGATTCAGAAGGATGTAAGAACGTTGGAACAGCAGGTAGTTGATTGGAAAATATATTGAACCCGATAAAAGAATTTGAAAAGGCTTCAACTAAGGAGTGAAATTCATGAGATGTAAGTGCTCCATAAGAAATTATTTTGTCAATTAATAATGAATTTATTTTAAGATTCCAAATTCTGTTCAAATCAGCTCTTGATTCAATTTCCGAAATTCGTTTATATCAACCGCAACATAACCATATCACGACCACTTAAACCTCAGTGAAATCGCCGAAAAGAGAACCCAATATCCCGAACTCATCCAACTGGTCAAGAATCTTCATCTTCTCCACAATCCCCCGGAACAAACTGGGAGGAGCCGGATTAAAAATTTGAATTTTTAATTCAATTTTACAACCTTTAGCGTTTTTCCTTCTCATTCTTCAAGTGATTTTCTGTCCCTTTTCACCCCCAAAATCCGTCCACATTTCACCGCACCACCGCCACGTTATCTTAAACGAGAAAGAACGAGAAATAAATTTGATAATTTATGAAAGTACATTAACATCTTAACAGCCTCCGGCTGGCCGCGGTTCGTTCCCGCGGCTTTGATTGGTCCCAGAATTAAGCCCAAATCTTGCGGGGATTGGAGACACGACGACGTTCAAGTTTACGACTGTGGCCGCGGACGTCTCGTAAACTCTTTATTTTAAGAGGTTAGGCAATTTTCGAGGCCCCGGCGAACTCAAATGAAGCTACCAATCTTGAGCGTTCGAGGCGTCCGGGGTACGATTAAAATTTAGTATCACTTAAGGCCTAGCTATGTCGACTAGTCGACGAACATAAATATTAGAGAGGGGGCCCCCAGCATGGGATCACTTTTCGGGGCCGGAAATTTACAACTAATGGCTTTTTGAGCGCAGCCATGTTGGATTTCTCTCGCGAGTCATTAAAAAAAAAGGTTTCCAAGTTTCAAACAGTCAGAGTCACACAAAACAAGACCTTTACGAGCTCATTAGCTGGAGGGAGTTGGGAGAAGAGTTCTAGCATTTTTGGAAACTCACGCACAGCTGGAATTGAGATGGGTTAACGAACCTCCCCTGGCTTAAAAACATGGTGACTTTGGGATGAAAAAAATAGTATCCAATTTCGAGAAACAATTTAATCACACACACTGAGTTGTTGGACGAAATTGGCTAGATTGAACATCATCGTAACAGAAAACAGAGTTGGAATAGAAACGCTGCTGGACGCCGTTGCTCCTTAATTGGATGGGAATGAATTGAGGCGGCTGTTCTCAGATTGGAAACTGATCAGTATCATGTCAATTCCATTGGATCGCGTAGTTAAGATGGAGTCGATTTCCTGCGAGTGGATGAGTTAGAATTAATTAATACAAATGCTAACGAGTTGAGGGAGAATTTTAAACTTTCTATTAATTTACTACTTTTTAAAATAAAGTTGTATAGAACATTTATATATTTTGATATCGTTGTGAGTTTAAGTTCAGACAAAATCAAAATCAAAAAATCAAACCATCCCCCAGGTCTTGTGTGGTCCTTATTGCATTCTTCACTCATACCCATCATTTTAATTTGAAGATTAATGTAAAATTTCCCATCACAAATTAAAAATATTTTTTATTTAATTAAAATTTTAACAAACATTACATTCCGTCATCAGCGGTGACATTGGGTCTTGGGACTGAAAATGCGGAAATTTGTATAACTCAATCTCACCCCCCGACCCAATGTCACCCCTTGAGTGATGCATTCCTCTTGTTAACACTTATTATCGTATTTTGATTCCTTATTAATTTGTTTTTCGAATACCTCTATGTCTCTCAATTCCTTTTGTGAGCGATTCTCTACCAAAACCGGAAATGGATTTTATTTGTTTTTTTTTTATTTGACTCAAACTTTGTGAGGGCCTTCCCTATGACCAAAAAAAACTATTTTGTGTTATTGGTTCATCCATACAAGTCTCCATACAATTTTGGCTGCTGTCCATACAAAAATGGTATGTAAATATTCAAACAGCTTCAACTTTGGAGTGAATTTTCTGATTTCTGGTGTCTTCGGCAATGTTGTAGGTATTGTTGAGGACTTTGGAGAAAAAAATAGGTACACGGGAAAAAAAAAGCAGCAGATTTTTTTATCAACTTTTTTTTCACTAAAACTCAAATTCTCAAAATACGTATTTTTTGATTTTCGAGACTTTTTATATGTTTTAGGGGACAAAATTTGCAACTTTTGAGCCATAGAGAAACATGGTCAAAAAATCTGCTTCCGAGTTATGAATTTTTGAAAAAATAGTGATTTTTGGAAAAAATCGAAGTTTCATGCAAACACAAGTTTGACATTATTTTTTTATGCAAAATTGGATTTGCAATTGAAAAGTACTTTACAGATTTTTTGATAAATGGCTCCGTTTTCAAGATATAGCCACCAAAAGTTTGATTTTAGCGAAATATTTGCAGTTTTTTAATTTTTAAAAATAGTGACCATAAGTGACCATTTCTAAAAATATTTTTTTTTTAAGTTCAGAAAATTTGCTATAAAATTGTCTAAAAGACATTGAAGAGCAGGACCTCGGGTTGGTGAGATAGAGCCGCTTTAAGAAAAAGAAACACGAAAATCAAAAAGTATTCAATTTTGCATTAAAAAATAATGTCAAACTTGTTTTTGCATGAAACTTCGATTTTTTTTCCAAAAATCACTCTTTTTTCAAAAATTCATAACTCGGCGGCAGATTTTTTGACCATGTTTCTCTATGGCTCAAAAGTTGCAAATTTTGTCCCCAAAAACATATCAAAAAATCTCGAAAATCATATTTTGAGAAATTGAGTTTTAGTGAAAAAAAAGTTGATAAAAAAATCTGCATTTTTTTTCCTTGTGTGCGCAAAAAAAGAGCGAGCCGGTTCTGGTTCACTGAAAAGAGCGAACGAACCGTGGCTCACAAAAAAAGAACCGCGGTTCTTTTTTTATCTCCGGTCTTTTGAAAGAACCGTTTCAAGATGGCATGATTTTTGATATAAATATAATTTATTGAATTTTCAAAAAAAAATAGTATTAAATTTGTTTTTGAGAATTGGAAATGCAATTTCAAAAATATCAATGCTTATAAAAATTAATCTCAAAAGTTAATGATTTGTTAAAATCTTACCAAATATGTACTGAATACTGAATATTTTATCGATTCAATCAGAATGTAGAAAAAGTTCACAGAATATTTTCTACAAATAAAATATTAGCATTATTTCAATTCATGTAGAAATTAATACAATTTTAAAATTACAAGCAATTTTTCCGGCATGCTAGATTTAAGTTTGGATGCCATTCTATTACTCGAATGTTTAGGTTCGAGTAGAAATCTTGACATGAAGATCCTAAGGTTTTCAAGGGCATCTTCTCGTTTTCAGTTTATTTTTTTTTAATCAAATAATTTATAAAAGTCCAATGTCCAACCTTTTCATCCAAATTTTGAAAAAGAGCGAAAGAGCCGTTCAAAAGAGCGGCTCTTTTTATTGAGCGAACGAAAATGAGCGACTCCTAAAAAAGAGCGATTTTGCCCACCTCTACCGTGTACCTATTTTTTTCTCCAAAGTCCTCAATAATACCTACAAATTTGCCGAAGATACCAAATTGATCAGAAAATTCACTCAAAAGTTACAGCTGTTTGAATATTTACATACCATTTTTGTATGGACAGCAGCCAAAATTGTATGGAGACTTGTATGGGTGAACCAATGACGCAAAATAGCTTATTTGGTCATAGGGAAGGCCCCCACAAAGTTTAAGTCAAAGAAAAAAATACAAGAAAATAAAAATGGTCGAAATCGGCTGATTTCGTAGAGAGTTGCTCATGTTTCAATAAACCATTGAGCATTATTTGTTTCACCATTAAAGTCTTCCTATATATTTGGGGGCTGTCCTCACTGTCCTTGATTTGGTGTCTTTGGCAAAAATGAAGATTGTAAATAGGACTATTGATTAAAAAGGTACAACCTTAAACAAATAATAAATTCATATTTAGATAATTTCCCAATTAATTTTTTTTCACTAAAAGTTTAATTCTCAAAATACGGATTTTTTAAATTTTCGATTTTTTGTATGTTTTATGGGACTTAAAAAAGCTATCTTTTAAGCAAAAGTGCCTGACAGTGCAAGTACTAGTTCCAGAGATTTTTGATTTTTAAATGGCCTTTGAATAGCTGAATTATGGTGCAATCTAATCGATTTTTGTTTGCTTTTGAGCAGTTTTCTACGATATCGGTCTTTTTTTTATTAATTTTAATTTTTGTAATTTTTTATCAAGCTGAAACTTTTTTGGTGCCTTCGGTATGCGCAAAGAAGCCATTTTGCATCATTAGTTTGTCCATACAAATTTGGCAGCAGTCCCTATAAAAATGATATATGAAAAGTAAAATCTGTATCTTTTGAAGGAATTTTTTGATCGATTTGGTGTCTTCGGCTAAGTTGTAGGTATGGATATGGACTACACTGAAAAAAATGATGCAAGGTAAAAAAATGGTGATTTTAAATTTCACTTTTGTCACTTGATTTGCAAAAGAACACTATTTTAATTTATTTTTCATTTTCTGGCATGTTTTAGGAGACATAAAATGCCAACTTTTCAGAAATTTTCAGAATGGGAAAAAAAGTCTTCGACCGATTGATGAATTTTTGAATTAATACTGATTAAAAAAACAAATTACTGGTCGCAAAAATTTTGTAAAATCGAATTTTCAATCAAAAAGTACTCTAGTAAAATTTTGATAAAGGGCACAGATATTGCCATGCAAAGGTTTAAAAACAGGACAATTGGTGTTTTCTAAGTCTCACCCAAACAATCCACCCTTTTCTAACGTCGATATCTCAGCAACTAATGGTCCGATTTTCAATGTTAAAAATTGAAACATTCGTGAAATTTTCCGATCTTTTTGAAAACATTAGTTTCAAAATTTTCAAATCTGAACTAACATTTCAAAAGGGCCAAACATTCAATATTACGCCCTTTTGAAATGTTAGCCTTGTTATAAAAAATTACATATTTTTTAGGTTATCGTTTCCGGAAATTTGAATATTATTATTTTCTTTCAAACTTTATGAATGTTTATGAACAGTTTATAAAGTTTTTACAATTTTCTCTATGAGACTTTCAAAATTAAACCATTAGTTTTTGAACAATTAATTTACAAAAACATTGGAATCGATGAAAATGAGTTGTTTTAAGTGACACAATTATTGACAATGTCATAGAATCTATTTTTTCAATTTAAAATGTACAAGATTGAAAGTTTTGTAGAATTTTGAAATAATTTCAAAATTTCAATATCAAGCGCAACTAAAAGATATTTTTTCTTGTTTCATATTGTATACCATACATAAAAATTTTGAATTATTTTTTAGTGAACATATCATAAACGTTTCTAAATACAATTAAACGGTTTAACAAAATTAAAAAAAAAATACGAAGAAAAATCTAGATGTTACCAAACGAGGCCAATTCAATGATTAGGCCAAATGCAAATATTTTTCAAAGTATTTGTCCTTCGACTTCGACAGAGGGAGTAGGGGTGCAAATAAAATAAAAACTAAAACAAATTAATCTACACGTCATAGTTTTAACATTTGCATGAACAATATATGCTACACAAGTTCAGTTTTTTTGGAAAGATTAGCTTTAAAAAAATCTAGGATCCAAAGAAATTAAAAAAAAAAACAAAAAAAAACTTTTTGTGGTACTCTTTATTGAAAATTCACTGAAATTTAAAAGATTTAAGAATAAACCCAAACATGGTAATTTTTTTCTAAACGCAGGGGAATGCATTTTAAATTGATTTCTGCGATTGCACTAAAATTTTCAATGAAATTAAGAAGATTTGTGAAAGACATATTTTTCTGCCTCCTGATTTTTTTGGACGGATTTTGAAAAACGGGTGGGGGCTTGACAAAAACTTTGCTTGCCTTACCAATTTTGAAGAGGGGAAAGGCGACAGAAACCTTGAAAAATATTTCATTGATCAAATTGAACAGAACTGGGAACAAATCTTATGAGATTTTCTCAACACGCGAATGGAATTTATTTGCATTTTTTATATTTTAAATCAATCAACACAAATTTCATTCAATCCCATTCAACAAACGATGTTCGGGCAACCAAGACGTTTCTTTGCTTATAATGCCATGTCATTCCTTTGCCTCGAAATCGGTAGCTTCTTGCCATTGCCTTAATTTCCATAACATTAGAAAACGGCCATAAAAATCCCACGTTTCATAAATAATGTTGTGAGAACCCGCCTCCCAAAATATTAATTAAACTTTGCATTTTAAGTATCGCTCGCGACCACTTTTAACGACGAATTGTTGTGGAACAAAAAAAAATCATCAAATTCAACTCATCATACCATCCCGTCTTCGTCGTCACCATCATCATCACCGCGATTAAAATCGAGATAAATGGAGGTTTGAGGAACTCTAGCAGCAGCCAGCCAGCTTGCCGTTTTGCTGATTATCAAAAATAACACATTAGTTCCCGTTTTCATTTCAATTTAGACGGTCGAGTTGGGCTCCCCTGCGAAAGAGATGGTCGTCTTGAGAGTTTAAAAGCTGAAATGTTGTTCCCAAACGCGAAAAATTGAGAGAAAGGCCGAAAATACGCATTAATATTTCATGGATTATGGAAATTTGAAACGGTTCTCCAACCGTCGAAATGTGTCCACAAAATGGGGAAAATGAAGGGGGAGGTTCGTTAAAGGGGGGGCGGGAGGCAAGCAGAAGCCGTTCCAAATTGCCACTGAATTGTGCACCGACGCCGCGGAATCAAATCCGGCCCTCAAAGTGTCCAGTTTCAGCGACGTTCCAATCAGAAATCTCGCGAGGGAAAATTATGACCCCCAAAAAGCTGCAAATATTCGCCGGGGACGATTTTATTTCCACTTAAATCGCAGGCGACTCGTTGTGCGTGGAATGGTTCGTAAATTTGGAAGCTGTTTCGGTAATCGAAGAACCGAGAAGGAATTTTGAGGATCATTTCGGTTTCTGGGGGTTCGAGATTGGCCAGACTGATTGGTTTTGGGTAACCAATCGAGGAGCAGTGTTGCCAGCAATATATGTTTAAGTAACAAAATGTTAATAAAATAATCTCAATAGTTAGTTAGTTATAGAAACATTGCAAAAAATTAAAAGAGATTGTCATCGGTTTGAAGTTGAAATTTTTGTAAAAAATTGACAAGTTAACCGATTCCTGGCAACCCCACCCAACTCAAATCTCGAAATTCTAAAACAGCCCTTCGTTCCTCCTTAACCCTTAACAACCACCAGTTAAATTGAACATCAAACCACAACGAATTCTTCGAAACTGTCAAAAATTTCCCAATCCTCGTGGGGTTTTTATTTGTTGGCAATAAATTTTATTTCCAGCCATTCTCTCGGGGGCACCGAAAAAGATGGCGACCGAGCAATTCAAAACTCGAAAATCACCATCGAAAAAGAGCTTCACCAGAACCCCATTAAAAGTGCTGCCGTTTGTTCAAAGTCGTCGTTGGAAATGAACATGTCTCGCGGTTTTGATAATGTGAAGAGGATACCACGACACGGCGAGGGCCAAAAGGCATAAAAACAACTAAATAACCAATCAACCGCGGTTCGGAAATCGAGAGCTGCTTTTTTTGGAGTCGAATTTCTGGCTACAGCTTTTGTGTTTTGATGCGATTCTTGGGAATCGTAAATTTATGACGTCTTTGTCCGAAGTTTTGAGGAAGTCTTTTGCAAGATTTTAACTATTCAAATTAAAAACTAAAAACTAAAAACTAAAAACTAAAAACTAAAAACTAAAAACTAAAAACTAAAAACTAAAAACTAAAAACTAAAAACTAAAAACTAAAAACTAAAAACTAAAAACTAAAAACTAAAAACTAAAAACTAAAAACTAAAAACTAAAAACTAAAAACTAAAAACTAAAAACTAAAAACTAAAAAACTAAAAACTAAAAACTAAAAACTAAAAACTAAAAACTAAAAACTAAAAACTAAAAACTAAAAACTAAAAACTAAAAACTAAAAACTAAAAACTAAAAACTAAAAACTAAAAACTAAAAACTAAAAACTAAAAACTAAAAACTAAAAACTAAAAACTAAAAACTAAAAACTAAAAACTAAAAACTAAAAACTAAAAACTAAAAACTAAAAACTAAAAACTAAAAACTAAAAACTAAAAACTAAAAACTAAAAACTAAAAAACTAAAAACTAAAAACTAAAAACTAAAAACTAAAAACTAAAAACTAAAAACTAAAAACTAAAAACTAAAAACTAAAAACTAAAAACTAAAAACTAAAAACTAAAAACTAAAAACTAAAAACTAAAAACTAAAAACTAAAAACTAAAAACTAAAAACTAAAAACTAAAAACTAAAAACTAAAAACTAAAAACTAAAAACTAAAAACTAAAAACTAAAAACTAAAAACTAAAAACTAAAAACTAAAAACTAAAAACTAAAAACTAAAAACTAAAAACTAAAAACTAAAAACTAAAAACTAAAAACTAAAAACTAAAAACTAAAAACTAAAAACTAAAAACTAAAAACTAAAAACTAAAAACTAAAAACTAAAAACTAAAAACTAAAAACTAAAAACTAAAAACTAAAAACAAAAAACTAAAAACTAAAAACTAAAAACTAAAAACTAAAAACTAAAAACTAAAAACTAAAAACTAAAAACTAAAAACTAAAAACTAAAAACTAAAAACTAAAAACTAAAAACTAAAAACTAAAAACTAAAAACTAAAAACTAAAAACTAAAAACTAAAAACTAAAAACTAAAAACTAAAAACTAAAAACTAAAAACTAAAAACTAAAAACTAAAAACTAAAAACTAAAAACTAAAAACTAAAAACTAAAAACTAAAAACTAAAAACTAAAAACTAAAAACTAAAAACTAAAAACTAAAAACTAAAAACTAAAAACTAAAAACTAAAAACTAAAAACTAAAAACTAAAAACTAAAAACTAAATGACCAAAATAACCAAAATGACCAAAATTACCAAAATGACCAAAATTACCAAAATGACCAAAATGACCAAAATGACCAAAATGACCAAAATGACCAAAATGACCAAAATGACCAAAATGACCAAAATGACCAAAATGACCAAAATGATCAAAATTACCAAAATTACCAAAATTATCAAAATTACCAAAATTACCAAAATAACCAAAATTACCAAAATTACCAAAATGACCATAATGACCAAAATGACCAAAATGACCAAAATGACCAAAATGACCAAAATGACCAAAATGACCAAAATGACCAAAATGACCAAAATGACCAAAATGACCAAAATGATCAAAATTACCAAAATTACCAAAATTATCAAAATTACCAAAATTACCAAAATTACCAAAATTACCAAAATTACCAAAATTACCAAAATTACCAAAATTACCAAAATGACCAAAATTACCAAAATTACCAAAATTACCAAAATTACCAAAATTACCAAAATGACCAAAATTACCAAAATGACCAAAATTACCAAAATTACCAAAATTACCAAAATTACCAAAATGACCAAAATGACCAAAATGACCAAAATTACCAAAATTACCGAAATGACTAAAATGACCACAATGACCAAAATTACCGAAATGATCAAAATGACCAAAATGACCAAAATGACCAAAATGACCAAAATGACCAAAATGACCAAAATGACCAAAATGACCAAAATGACCAAAATGACCAAAATGACCAAAATGACCAAAATGACCAAAATGACCAAAATGACCAAAATGACCAAAATGACCAAAATTACCAAAATTACCAAAATTACCAAAATTACCAAAATTACCAAAATGACCAAAATTACCAAAATTACCAAAATTACCAAAATTACCAAAATTACCAAAATTACCAAAATAACCAAAATTACCAAAATTACCAAAATTACCAAAATTACCAAAATTACCAAAATTACCAAAATTACCAAAATTACCAAAATTACCAAAATTACCAAAATTACCAAAATTACCAAAATTACCAAAATTACCAAAATTACCAAAATTACCAAAATTACCAAAATGACCAAAATGACCACAATGACCATAATGACCAAAATTACCAAAATTACCAAAATTACCAAAATGACCACAATGATAAAAATGACCAAAATTACCAAAATTACCAAAATTACCAAAATTACCAAAATTACCAAAATGACCAAAATTACCAAAATTACCGAAATGACTAAAATGACCACAATGACCAAAATTACCGAAATGACCAAAATGACCAAAATGACCAAAATGACCAAAATGACCAAAATGACCAAAATGACCAAAATAACCAAAATGACCAAAATGACCAAAATGACCAAAATGACCAAAATGACCAAAATGACCAAAATGACCAAAATGACCAAAATGACTAAAATTACCAAAATTACCAAAATTACCAAAATTACCAAAATTACCAAAATTACCAAAATTACCAAAATTACCAAAATAACCAAAATTACCAAAATGACCAAAATGACCAAAATGACCAAAATGACCAAAATGACCAAAATGACCAAAATGACCAAAATGACCAAAATGACCAAAATGACCAAAATGACCAAAATTACCAAAATTACCAAAATTACCAAAATTACCAAAATGACCAAAATTACCAAAATTACCAAAATTACCAAAATTACCAAAATTACCAAAATAACCAAAATTACCAAAATTACCAAAATTACCAAAATTACCAAAATGACCAAAATGACCAAAATGACCAAAATTACCAAAATTACCGAAATGACTAAAATGACCACAATAACCAAAATTACCGAAATGACTAAAATGACCACAATGACCAAAATGACCAAAATGACCAAAATGACCAAAATGACCAAAATGACCAAAATGACCAAAATGACCAAAATGACCAAAATGACCAAAATGACCAAAATGACCAAAATGACCAAAATGACCAAAATGACCAAAATGACCAAAATTACCAAAATTACAAAAATTACCAAAATTACCAAAATGATCAAAATTACCAAAATTACCAACATTACCAAAATTACCAAAATTACCAAAATAACCAAAATTACCAAAATTACCAAAATTACCAAAATTACCAAAATTACCAAAATTACCAAAATTACCAAAATTACCAAAATTACCAAAATTACCAAAATTACCAAAATGACCAAAATGACCACAATGACCATAATGACCAAAATTACCAAAATTACCAAAATTACCAAAATGACCACAATGACCAAAATGACCAAAATTACCAAAATTACCAAAATTACCAAAATTACCAAAATTACCAAAATTACCAAAATGACCAAAATTACCAAAATTACCGAAATGACTAAAATGACCACAATGACCAAAATTACCGAAATGACCACAATGACCAAAATTACCAAAATGACCACAATGACCAAAATGACCAAAATTACCAAAATGACCAAAATGACCAAAATTACCAAAATTACCGAAATGACTAAAATGACCACAATGACCAAAATTACCGAAATGACCAAAATGACCAAAATGACCAAAATGACCAAAATGACCAAAATGACCAAAATGGCCAAAATGACCAAAATGACCAAAATGACCAAAATGACCAAAATGACCAAAATGACCAAAATGACCAAAATGACCAAAATGACCAAAATGACCAAAATGACCAAAATGACCAAAATGACCAAAATGACCAAAATGACCAAAATGACCAAAATGACCAAAATTACCAAAATGATCAAAATTACCAAAATTACCAAAATTACCAAAATTACCAAAATTACCAAAATTACCAAAATTACCAAAATTACCAAAATTACCAAAATTACCAAAATGACCAAAATGACCAAAATTACCAAAATTACCAAAATTACCAAAATTACCAAAATCACCAAAATTACCAAAATTACCAAAATTACCAAAATTACCAAAATTACCAAAATTACCAAAATTACCAAAATGACTAAAATGACCAAAATGACCAAAATGACCACAATGACCAAAATGACTAAAATGACCAAAATGACCAAAATGACCAAAATTACCAAAATGACTAAATTGACCAAAATGACCAAAATGACCGAAATGACCAAAATGACCAAAATGACCAAAATGATCAAAATTACCAAAATTACCAAAATTACCAAAATTACCAAAATTACCAAAATTACCAAAATTACCAAAATTACCAAATTTACCAAAATTACCAAAATTACCAAAATTACCAAAATTACCAAAATTACCAAAATTACCAAAATTACCAAAATTACCAAAATTACCAAAATTACCAAAATTACCAAAATTACCAAAATTACCAAATTTACCAAAATTACAAAATGACCAAAATTACCAAAATGACCAAAATTACCAAAATTACCAAAATTACCAAAATGACCAAAATTACCAAAATGACCAAAATTACCAAAATTACCGAAATGACTAAAATTACCAAAATTACCAAAATGACCAAAATGACCAAAATGACCAAAATGACCAAAATGACCAAAATGACCAAAATGACCAAAATGACCAAAATGACCAAAATGACCAAAATGACCAAAATGACCAAAATGACCAAAATGACCAAAATGACCAAAATGATCAAAATGACCAAAATGACCAAAATGACCAAAATGATCAAAATTACCAAAATTACCAAAATTACCAAAATTACCAAAATTACCAAAATTACCAAAATTACCAAAATTACCAAAATTACCAAAATTACCAAAATTTTCAAAATTACCAAAATTACCAAAATTACCAAAATTAACAAAATTACCAAAATCACCAAAATTACCAAAATAACCAAAAATACCAAAATTACCAAAATTACCAAAATTACCAAAATTACCAAAATTACCAAAATTACCAAAATTATCAAAATGCCCACAATGACCAAAATGACCAAAATGACTAAAATGACCAAAATGACCAAAATGACCAAAATGACCAAAATTACCAAAATGACCAAATTGACCAAAATGACCAAAATGACCGAAATGACCAAATAGAATAAAGACTTAATTTTAGCGTTTTTATTGTTATTTTGTCGTTTTCAAAATAATATTTGTTATGTTCAAATAAATTCAAAACAAAACAAAGCTTCTCGAAACCTATTTCCCTTAGCGCAAAGTGTGACGATAGAAAAAAAAAAAAACTTAGAAGGTGTAATTATGCAAAACAGCTCCATTTGCATACAAATGCTTGGTTGACGCCTCACGTGAGTGTGTGCTATGCTAAGTCCTCCTACCCATGCACACTAGTCCTAGTCACAATACAGTAGTTGCTTCTGTTCAGCACCACACTCATGAGCCCCTCACACCGGTAGCCAACTTCCAATAATTGAGAAATTATGCATCATTTAAATTAATATGTTTTATAATTATTTTGCCAGCTTCGTCCCGTCGTCCGTCCATCCGTCAGTCAGCGCCTGGTGCAGAATGGCAGAGTTGCTGAAACCATCAAGCTCCAGCTTGAACGATGGCTCACGCTGTTGGAAGTGATCGTAATAAAGTACTTTTTTCTTGCATCTTGTTTACAGCCACAACCCTCAGAAGTCCCTTTTGGCTGCAACACACAGCCAATTGTGAAAATTGTTCGACGCCTGCCTGCGAGCTATTGCTAACTACGAGGCCCCGGACTCTTAACTGGTTTCACTAAGTGGACAAGAACATTACAAGGCCCCGGCTACGGCTGATGCTCACTGCTGCTAAATGATGGAGCTGGTCACTTTAGGTTGATTGCGTTTGCACTGTTACACTGTTGGGGCGGTTGATTTATGGGAAATTAATGATGTGACATTTTGCCGAAGGGATGTTTTTCGGGGTACCGTTAATATGTCTTTTTGAGGTCACATGGTTAAAAATAATTAGTTAAGGTGCAGCTAAATATTTGCGGATATAAAGACACAAAAACTTTAAAAATACTTTTTTTGTGACGGCTTAGACCTTTTCCTTATGATTTAGATATTCTGAAGAAGATTTGAAGATTTGAAGATTTAAAGATTTGAAGATTTGAAGATTTGAAGATTTGAAGATTTGAAGATTTGAAGATTTGAAGATTTGAAGATTTGAAGATTTGAAGATTTGAAGATTGTTTTAAAGATTTGAAAATTGAAAGATTTCACGAATTTATGATTTGAAAATTTGAAAGTTTGGAGATTTGAATTTTTAAATATGTAGATTAAATAATGAGATTTCAGGGAGAATTTTAATGGAAATATTATTTTGACTTTAATGAAACGGTGACAGATTTTGGATCATTTTTGAATAAAAAATAAAAAATCAACTTATCAACCATATTTAAAACTGATTTTTGCCTTCCTCACTGAGGTAAGGCTATAATCCTGCTCGAAAAATGAACTTTTGAAATACAGCTCGTAGACCTATATTCATGTATACCTATCGACTCAGAATCGAAAACTGAACAAATGTCTGTGTGTGTATGTGTGTGTGTGTGTATGTGTGTGTGTGTGTATGTGTGTGTGTGTGTATGTATGTATGTGTTTAAAATTCTTGCCAAGTTTTCTCAGCACTGGCTGGACCGATTTTGATCAAACCGGTTGCATTCGACTTGGTTTAGGGTCCCATACATTGCTATTGAATTGTTTGAAGTTTCGATAAGTAGTTCAAAAGTTATATATAAAAATGTGTTTTCACATTCATCCGGATCTCACTTATATGCATGAAAACTATGTCCGGATCCATCATCTAACCCATCGTTGGTTAGGTAATCAAAAGACCTTTCCAACGAGTCCAAAACATTGAAGATCTGGCAACCCTGTCTCGAGTTACGACCACTTAAGTGATATTTATGTACTTTTTTGAAGCTGAATCTCACTTAAATGTATGTAAACGAAGTCCGGATCCACCATCCGACCCATCGTTGGTTAGGTAATCGAAAAACCATTCCAACGAGTCCAAAACATTGAAGATCTGGCAACCATGTCTCGAGATATGTCCACTTAAGTGATATTGATGTACTTTTGGAAGCCGGATCTCGCTTAAATGTATGTAAACTATGTCCGGATCCACCATCCGACCCATCGTTGGTTAGGTATTCAAAAAACCTTTCCAACGAGTCCAAAACATCGAAGATCTGGCAACCCTGTCTCGAGATATGTCCACTCAAGTAATATTTATGTACTTTTTGGAAGCCGGATCTCACTTAAATGTATGTAAACTATGTCCGGATCCACCATCCGACCCATCGTTGGTTAAGTAATCAAAAAACCTTTCCAATGAGTCCAAAACATTGAAGATCTGGCAACCATGTCTCGAGATATGTCCTCTCAAGTAATATTTATGCACTTTTTGGAAGCCGGATCTCACTTAAATGTATGTAAACTATGTCCGGATCCACCATCCGACCCATCGTTGGTTAGGTAATCAAAAAACTTTTCCAACGAATCCAAAACACCGAAGATCTGGCAACCCTGTCTCGAGATATGGCCACTTAAGTGATATTGATGCTCTTTTTCGAAGCCGGATCTCACTTAAATGTATGTAAACTATGTCCGGATCCACTATCCGACCCATCGTTGGTTAGGTAATCGAAAAAACTTTCCAACGAGTCCAAAACATTGAAGATCTGGCAACCATGTCTCGAGATATGTCCACTTAAGTGATATTGATGTACTTTTTCGAAGCCGGATCTCACTTAAATGTATGTAAACTATGTCCGGATCCACCATCCGACCCATCGTTGGTTAGGTAATCGAAAAACCTTTCCAACGAATCCAAAACACCGAAGATCTGGCAACCCTGTCTCGAGATATGGCCACATAAGTGATATTGATGCTCTTTTTCGAAGCCGGATCTCACTTAAATGTATGTAAACTATGTCCGGATCCACCATCCGACCCATCGTTGGTTAGGTTATCGAAAAACCTTTCCAACGAATCCAAAACACCGAAGATCTGGCAACCCTGTTTTGAGATATGGCCACATAAGTGATATTGATGCTCTTTTTCGAAGCCGGATCTCACTTAAATGTATGTAAACTATGTCCGGATCCACCATCCGACCCATCGTTGGTTAGGTAATCGAAAAACCTTTCCAACGAATCCAAAACACCGAAGATCTGGCAACCATGTCTCGAGATATGTCCACTTAAGTGATATTGATGTACTTTTTGGAAGCCGGATCTCACTTAAATGTATGTAAACTATGTCCGGATCCACCATCCGACCCATCGTTGGTTAGGTAATCGAAAAACCTTTCCAACGAATCCAAAACACCGAAGATCTGGCAACCCTGTCTCGAGATATGGCCACTTAAGTGATATTGGAACATTGAAGATCTGGCAACCTTGTCTCGAGTTATGATTACTTAAGTTATATGTGTGTACGTTTTTTTTCTGGATTCAAAAAAATATCTGAAATATGTGTCCAAACCACTCATATTACCCATTGTTGGTAAAAAAAGAGGAAGGCATCAACCACATAGGTGGATTAAGTTAGTTTTCTAATTGAAACTGTGAAGCAGATAAGACCTAAAAACTACCTTCAGTTATGGCGACTCATTCGTCCGTCCCCTACCGGTAGCTAATTGTCTCAAATGTCCAAACGGGCATCACATTTCAAGCCAACTTTCCCACAGAATCGCCAGACCTCGTGATGTGTTGATTTTCGCCATCAGATCATATCTTGGCCAGCTTCTGAAAAGCCACCTCAGACGAAATCTTGGTGACGACTCTCATTAGCACATTTCCTTGGCCCAAAAAACTCAAGTTGTCTGATGGTTACAGAAAAAACCTGCTTCCCTTGAAAATCCCTTCCAAACGGCAGCGATTCCTGGAAGATCGTCCTCCGAAAACAGCTTTCGACTCAGTTTCGCGATTGTATAATAACATAATTTTTATGACCGTGCCCGAGCCTGTCCAATTGATATATTTCGACTAACGTCTAATTTTAAATTTTAAATGAGAAACCACTCTTTTTTTTTTTGCTGGCCAGACACGATTTTGGACCCGACCTGATCGCGGAATGATTGGGCAAAAGCACAGACAGCATGGAGAATCGTTCCAGCGTCTTCTAACTTATACGAGTATGATAATTCATAATATTCTTCAATTTGTTACTTCCCTCGGTTTTTTTCGGGGTATTCTGGAACCACCATCTCATATTTTCAGCCCGGGTCTGCGTCGATGCTGAGCTGCGGGGCCTTGATTGGATCCGGACCCCCTTCCATCCTCCGTCGACTACCTCCCAAAGATGGACGTGGCCAGATCTTCCCTCCAGAAACACGAGGAGGGGTTCTAATACATTAAGCCAACAGCACAGCAGGTTCTTCGCCGAGCTGCTTCATCATCATCATCAGCATCACCAGCATGGTCTGCCTGTGCGCGAGGAGGGACGTTCATCTTGAATTTCTTGAAAAACATGTTAAGTGTAACTAACTCATTATGAATGCTTATGACTCTCCACACGGGGCTCTCCGGCAGAACTCGCGAACGAAAAACAACGAAAAAACAACATTTGGAAATGGGTTGGGATCGTCGTCGTCCCCCGATCTCCCTGAGCCCCCCCTTGGGATGGACCGAAGTTATGTTCTCCGTTCTCGTGAGGAAAGATTGGTTTTGCGCGATAAAAGCGGTCGAGGAGATCTCTCTCGCGCGCCCAGCTTGGGGGCTCACGAAGCAAGTCGCAGTATGGGGCAGCCAAAAAAAGCGCTCGGGAACTTAATTTTAAAACTTTAAATTATCTCATTATGGTTTACCTCTTTCTAATGATCACCGTGGCAGCAGGATGGGCCTTTTTTCGGCGGGGAGTTTGGTGGTTGCTCTTCGATGGTTTAACGTTAGACCGGAGTTCCTGATTTAGGGGTTTCTCGCTTTTTGGGAGGGAGATTTCGTTCAGGTTCAGGCTGCTTTCGAGTGAATTTTCATGACGGCATGCTGAATTGGCTGTGATTAGAACGTTGAAAGCGTAATGTTGGATTATGAAACATGCTGTGCTTCACTTATCACATCCAAATATTTTGTCATGTTTCATGATCAAAATACATTGTTACTAGAATTATTCGATTATCGATCGCCAAGTGCCGATGTTTTATGCAAAAAAAAGAATTTATTATAAGTTAGTCATTTTGTCAGCTATCGAACCATAAACATAAAAGGGGTCGTACTGAGATATTGAAAATGGATCATGAAAGTACCTCTCAGAGCATAGTTTCATGAAATCAATATTCAAAGAAATTTGAGTCGTATTTTTTTATTTTGATGAAATTGTTTTTGCATTCCCTATGTCACGTTGGAGCAGGCTTGGCCGAGTGGTTAAGCTGTCTGCTACGTAAGCGGAAAATCATTGGTTCGATTCTCATCGGATGGGGAAGTAAAACCTTGGGCACTTGGTTGTTTTAAAGCCGTTAAGTCATTCCCTACATTTGGAATGAGTCGTTTTTGTTTGGTTTTGATTGAGACTTTTCAGAAAAATAGGTAAAGTTTATCACCCTTCCAAAAGGATTCTCTTTTTTAAAATCCAAATAATGTTTAATAGAAAAGATCAGAAGATATCATATGTGATTTTATATTTTCATTGAAATCGATCCGATCCAAGAATTGGAATAGCTATTAAAAAATATATTTTCAGGGGGATCATCTTACAAAAATTTTTCGAAAAAAAAATTAATAAGCTTATAGGGGAAATATGCCCATTTAAAGCCTAATAAGCGGTCGTGTTTGAATGATGCTGGATAATCTGGATTGTTCCTTGAAATTCAATAAAACCAAGTACACCAACGAGTAGAGCAACTTTTTGTGAAAATTTCTGTTTATTTTCACTTTTATTGAAAGTTATGCTATTCCTTTTACAAGCTTTTAAAAAAAATATTTCAAAAATGCATTCTTATCAGCAAAGTGCATTGGGCCACGCCCATTTTTCTATTTTCAGCTTAGTTCTGTTTTTCTTCCAGCGCTCTTTTGGGTCTGCTTAGTGCTGCCAAAATTGATGAAATTTTAAGCGAATACTCACGAAAAGTAGCATTTATAGCGAATGTTTCCTGGCAGCACTTGTTCACTCCAACAGGCGCTGCACCAGCATGTTGGTGGTGTTGGTGACCACCCTTTGTTCTTTATTTGCCTTCGCTCCTCGCTCGGGTTTCTTCAGCCTTCGATTGGAATGGATATTCAAAATTGAAACGTCAGACGACTTAACGCGTTTGGTTTTTTATGGCGCTTGTTAATTATTTACAT
The DNA here is from genome assembly GCF_016801865.2 of Culex pipiens pallens. NCBI lineage: Eukaryota > Metazoa > Arthropoda > Insecta > Diptera > Culicidae > Culex > Culex pipiens. The sequence continues at coordinate 20,881,406 of NC_068938.1, forward strand.
TTTTCCGGATTATTTTTCAAGTGAGTGACTAACTAATGGTCAAAAAAACATGTTGCCGGTAGTTGGAAGCAATTTTATATCTTAAGCGCTTTGAAATCGTTAGCGCAAGTGAAAAGATATTGATGGCGACTTTCGTTAAGCAGTTAACCTCTGATCTTGCGTGTGGATGTGTGTGCCACCAAAATGATGAGAAATGGTCTCGAAAAATAGAAATTATGATCAAAAGTGCATTAAATTTGATCTTTTTGGCCAGTAAGTGGCATTAATTTGCGTGCTTATTTGAGGCGGTGCTGTTCCTGGTAAGCTTTAATCGAGCATCAAACTCTCCATATGACGAAGATAGGTGATTGATTAGAAAGGGTATATTTCCCCTAGGTGGTGATAGCCCTCGTGCTGCTTCCAACGACCCGTTTCAGAATGACAGAGCTCCTTGTGGTCCAATTCCGAGGTCGCTGGGCATTGTTCGGCCCCGCCTAAACATAGAAGCAAGCATCTGAAGGAAACTCGATCTATATTTAGACTTCCAATCCCGTCAGGCAAATCAAGGATCAGAGCATATTTAATATGAGAAGATAACATGTTTCAACACTACGGATCAAATTCGCTACTGCAGAGTAAACCTTCTGATGGCTGACTTCTTAGCGTCCCAGACCACCAATCCAGAGTTGTGAGTTCGAATCCCACCTGATTCAATTTCGTTTTTGTTCATATTCAAAGTTCAAATTCCTGATTCCAAATTTCAAAGGTACCGGCCGGGATCCCTGAACCTTCAGTTGTGAGGCAGAAGCCGTAACCATTAAGCCACGGGGCCGGTTATTATTACAATAAAAATCCAATATCACAAAAATAATATCGACGAATAACAAAATTTGTAATAAATAATATAAAATGTTAATGGCCCAGAATTTTCAAATATCAAAAAAATTATTCCCAAGTTAATACCGTCTGCTCGGGTGGTGTAAACTTATTTTCGATTGCTGATTTGATCTGGCATCTTTTTTTTATTATTATCTCAAAATGATTTTTCATATTTTGTTTCACAGTATTTTCGAATTTTCCTAAAAATCTCATTTTTAATCAGTAATTTATATCTTCGGTACCGTAAATTGGGTGATTTTGATAGGTTGAGAATTTTTCGCAAAATGAAGAGCACAAATTAAATACATACGTGCGGAATGAAATGGAATCATTTTGACCGTGTTAGAAAAGTGTTCAAAGTACTTCAAGAAGAAATTTGTATAAGATATCGGAAAGTTGAAAAAGTTACTTAACTATAATGAAGAAAATATTGAAGATTATCATAATTTGAATACAGTCCAGACTCAAAAAAATTTTTTTTTCGTTATTCTATTATCCGAAGTGAAATTTTTCCGAGGCCTTCGGATAATCCAGTCTGGACTGTATCCTCAAATTTTCATGATTTTCTCAATGAAAGTATTATCGAACAATGGAATTCTTTTTTCCAATGTGAAAAAGTAAAATAAGATTTTAAATAATAAATTTTATTTGTTTTCAAAACATAATTCAAAAAAATCATCTTGTTTATAAACATTTTTAGTAGAACAAATTTCATATAAAATGAGAAAACTTTTGGTCCATGCTTCGAATTCAGTTAAATAATTCGATATGAATCGATAATATTATAAGACAAGCTTATGGAAAATTGGACGAGCTTTCTGGTAAAAATATTTTCAAGACTGAAAAATCAAGTCTGTCATATAGAAATTGCAAAAAAACCATCAAAAATCCCATTTTTTCAACATTTTTATTTTTAAAACCGCTGTAACTTCACAAGAATTGGACTAAGGACAGTAGTCAATATCGAGACTTTTATGTAAAATTGTCTGGAGAATCGACTCTCGTGTTCGGTTTTTAAAAATTTTGACGTTTAGAGCACTTTTCAAAAAAACAGTTTCAGCAAATGATTTTTGTATTTTTTAAGTGAGTTGCTCCCTCCTGCATTTTTGTTGAGTCTTTTTGTAACATCTTAGGCTATCTTCACAAAAATTTTGAACGAAAAAAAATCGTGGGCTCCTCCTCAAATTTGACTTTTAAACTTAAAAATCTAAAAATCTCGTAAAAGTAGAGTGTTTTTTTCTTTCAGTGTATTTTTTTCGGAAAGCCCATCAAATTTCCTACAAGTTTGTCTCGGACCACTTTTTGATACGATGCAACGGCTGCGAGATACAGAAATTTTTAAATTCCAAATTACAAAAATATTTAAAACACTTACGCCCTTCTCAAATGTCATTATCGAGTGGAACTGGCTCCATATACACAAAAATGGCTTATATAAGCGTAGGATAACATGTCTACAAAGTTTCATTGGAATCGGAGAGGGTCGGGTACAACCGATACCCTATTTGGCATGGAATTGCTCTATAAACAAAACTATTTTTAACAATTTCGAGGCAAAAATTTGACATTTTAACTATTTTTAACTTAAATTTATATGTATTTTGTTAAATAACTTATTAACTTAGTTAACAGTTATTATTTTCATGAAACGATATCAGCAATCTTCGTGATGGTATATTTGACGTAAAAATAGAATTTGAGCACCTTAAATCTGACTTTAATATGGAAAACCATGACTTTGATAGTCACCCTAGAATATAAAATTTCCATCCAAATCAAAACTAACAAAATTATAAGCCTAAAAAAAAATCGTGAGAACCTAGCTGATAGACATTATGATTTTAATGTCCATATTTTTTTATAAGTCAATCTGTTCTTACAAATTTGAAAAAAAAAAATTCTCAATCACTCAATCAACTGTAAATTAAGACACCTTATTGACATTTTTGAGCTCTGTATATTTGTAGATTTATTTGCTACAATTTTGATTGACTGAAACTCAAAAAATAAACACAAAACATTAACATCTTAACCTCTTTCGCTTCAATGGATCCTAAGCACTGTTTTTGTCAACATTTGTAATAAAATAGGATGTTTACTAATTTGTAATTTATTGGAAACGAAGGCCTGTTTGTATAACACTTTTAGTAAGACTTCTCACTCAAAAAGACCTCATAAACTCCAGGAAATAAATTCCAGCATAAAACAAGACAAACCTACTAGCAAAACTGCACCGGGAACGACACGCGATAATCGCGTCTCCGTCACCACATGATTCTACACACCCCACTGCAGAGCGTGCACCGCTGCAAATGATATTAAATTGCAGAAAATTATATAATTTATAAGAAAAACTTATTTAATGCGATTTGACCCTACACCCCCGTCTGCCGCTGCTCATGGAGTTCCCAGAAATCGTCGTTGTTTTCAAGTTGTCTTGACGCATGAGATTTTGTTTTTGTTGACTGTTACAGAAAAAGTCACATTTTTTATGAATGATTTCAGTGAGTTGATTTGTGTATAAAATTACTAAACGTAAATGAGACAAAAGAGTACAACGTCACCACTACGAGGGGTTCGAAGTGCCGCGCGGAAAATGGGTTGAACCAAACAACTTTACTTGCATGTCGACTTGGGCGAACGCACCAACGCCGTTGTACTGCAGCATTAGGTGCAATAAATAATAATTCTCTCAACATATTTATGAACTTTTCTGAACTATGTCTCTCATGTTTCCCGACAGGAGCGTTGAATAAGTTCAATAAAGGGGGGGGGGGGGGTGAGGGGTCTCCAGAGGGGCCTTCTAAGAAAGAAATGGAACACCGTTTCGCGGAACTTTTCCAACCGTAATTGGGTTGTTATGGTGAACGAATTGATGAAAAATGTATCAATATTGTGTATACCTTCAGGCGTTAGGTGGTTGAAAATAGTACTCAAGTGCTGCCACTTATTGGAAATTTCCATTTTCCGCCCAGTTACGGTACCATATCGCTGCTAAAACCTCATTTGATACAGAAATTATGCGAATTTCTCGCAAAAAACTCCCTCTGTCAACTATCCAGTAATTGTCGGCAATTTTTTTTTCTCTTCAACGTTAAGGTGTGCACCAGGGACAACTTTTTGTCACCCTGCAGAATCGCAGTTTTCTGCGCCAAGTTGCGTTCAATCGCTGGATCTTGTCGAGCTGTCCACGGCGCGCGGAGACTGCACTTTTTTCTGAAGTCATGTTTGTCCTCCGAACAACAACGGACGGAGAAGAACCTCGTCGCACATTCGCCATAGTCGCAGCGTTCTTTCGACGACGACGGCTCTTCGGGTGACTTTATGAGACCGAGTCAAATTATGTCAACAGGTTTTTGCCATCTCAATTATGCTCACAAGCCGGCCTTCGGAGGTACGGGGCGACAAGTTTTTCAGCCTTTTGGTTCGTCTGTCGCAGGGACATGGTCGTTGAGTTGCAGTTGACTGTCGGCCGTTGGCTTAATCCATTGCGTTGCGTTGTGTGATGTCGTTGTTCTTGTTAAAGGGGAAAAAGAGAGAGCGCCTGAAGAAGTTACATCGACGGCATGTTCGATCTTGTTACAGCTACACTGGCTACATGGAAGGGGAATTATGTTGTCACTGGACGGTGGATAAGATCGGGCCTGGTAGAGCAGCAGATCACTATCGGTTTCTGGAGAAGTTCAATTACGGGCTGGTTTTGTCTATCTATGCTATGAAATCGATAGATTTTGATTTCTTCAGTTTCATAAACTGCCTTTATCTTTCAGACTGTAATAGTTTGTTCGTTTAGCTGAGCCATTTTCTTTAACATAATAATAAGTTTCAAAATCAAATAATAAAATAATAACTAATTAGATTCCTACCCCCCATGCCTAAAGGATATTCACGAATCACCATCATCATCAAACTTGTACTAATTGGACCTTCATCATGATATACACACCTCCTTTCACAGTTGTGTTTTTATGCTGAAAACAAAAAAAGTATACTTCACCGTGTTGCTTCCCAATTTGCCCCATAATTTCCAATTATCAACGCAACGCAATTTTTTGTTGCCACCGTTAAGGCCACACAATTATTGTATACGACTGCCTGCCTAGTCGCGACGCTTCTTTGGCGGTCGTGCGAATAGTTAATGAAAAAGTGCGATCAAATGAGCGCGGGCCCCCTCCCCCTTGTTTGCTTACTTTAGTCACTTATTAACCAACGAAGCGCAATTACTGTACACTGCTGCTTCTCGTGATATTTTCAGAAGTTACGCGAAAAAAAAGTGTGCTTATCAACAGCCAATGGCGAAAGGGGTGCCCCTTAATAAACGGTGCGCCATCTCATTAAATTTACTTGCCTTTCGGAATGCCTTTTTCGAGGACCAAAAAAGAGGGTGGCGCAAATAATTTTCCCCCAGTTTGCTTTCGGATGGTGTTTTATCGTGTCGTTATTATTTTGTTTATGCACGCGCAATTTATGGACGATCTCCCCCAACCTCAACCCCTCCGAAAACTCCTGGAGAAAAGCGTATGGAAGCCCCGAATGTGCCAATTCGCAGATCATTATTTGGTCGCCCTCGCGCAGAGGAAGAAGGGCTGCGCCAATTGGCCAAGATCGTGAGATACGTGAGTTGGGCCGGCTATTACCGGAGTGAATTTCAAACTCTGCAGGCACGTAATCTGCTCATCAACATTAATCGGTTTGTTTAAGTGATGGCACACGGAGTGAGCTGAGCGGTTGATGATGGACGACGTCACGATTTCGACGCTCTGTCTAGCACTTGGGGGTGTTGGACGCGCCTATCAAAGGGCCATCATAAATCACATTAAGGATGCGGGAAGTTGGGATAAGTCACGGAGAAATTGCAAAGGGATTAACTGAAAGCTTAAATGATAATTTAGCGTTCATGGTTTAGATGTTTGTAAAATTTGTACATATAATCTTCTTGAAAGAGCCAAAATCTTCGATATTGATTTCAGCACTAAAATAGAAACTGAAATGGTAGTTTATGTAATAAGTAGCGAAAAGAAAAATTTTCCAGCACAAGTCGTACATTTATCCAACAAGGTTTACCGAGTTGAATAATTACGACGTTTGCCAAACAATGAAGTTTTCCATTCAACTTTTTTTTTTGCAAATTCAGAAAAAACATCCTTTGGATGGAATTATAAGTCAAATTTTCATTTATTTTGTCTGTTCAAATAAAAAAAAATGCTTAAAAGTATTACTTTTCAAAACAAGTGCTGGAATGTTGAAATTATCAGCATTCATTTCAATACTGAAAAGTTATTTTTTCAGAATCTTTTTTGAAAAGTGTTGCTTTTCGATTCTCTTATTAAGTAGGCTTTTTCGTGAATCTTCTTATTTTTACTGTCAAGCGACGAAACGGTCTACTTTTCATTACCAAAATAAACAGAATGGAAAATTAACACCTTTCAATACCAGTACTGAAAAGTTCTACTTTTCAGCACCGAAATGGGTGCTTAAATGTTTAACTTTTTTCAATATTTTTTTGTTTTAAACGCTGACAAAAATTCCATTCAAAAAGCGAATTGCAACTCGGTTAACATCGTTGAATAAATTTACAACTCGTTCTGATTTTTTTCCCGACTTGTTGCATGAACTACTATTTTGCAATTCAATTGTGAAACATTTTTCTTTTCCTGTCATTCTTGAACGACAAAATATTACTTAATTTTTAATAAAGAAAAGCATATACAATATTCATACCGGTAAAGTGTTTAGAATACGTTAAAATTGAAAATTCACTTTATTTTATCTAATATAATTTTGACAAACCTCACAAATCGTATAGAAATTAAAACAACAGTACCTTCAGTAGTGGAAAATGACAAAACTCATATGTTTGTTTTGCCTTCCTCACTGAGGTAAGGCTATAATCCTGCTCTAAAAATGAACTTTGTATAAACACGTCGTAGACCCACCTTCATATATACATATCGACTCAGAATCGAAAACTGAACAAATGTCTGTGTGTATGTGTGTGTGTATGTATGTATGTGACCAATAAACTAGCTCATGTTTCTCGGCACTGGCTGAACCGATTTGACCCGAACCTGTTGCATTCGACTTGGTTTAGGGTCCCATAGATCGAGTTTTATACAGATTGAAGTTTCGATAAGTAGTTCAAAAGTTATGTATAAAAATGTGTTTTCACATATATCCGGATCTCACTTAAATGTATGTAAACTATGCCTGGATCCACCATCCGACCCATCGTTGGTTAGGTTATCAGAAGACCTTTCCAACGAGTTCAAAACATTGATGATCTGGCAACCCTGTCTCGAGATATGTACACTTAAGTGATATTGTTGTACTTTTTGGATGCCGAATCTCACTTAAATGTATGTAAACTATGTTCGGATCCACCATCCAACTCATCGTTGGTTAGGTTATCAAGAGACCTTTCCAACGAGATCAAAATATTGATGATCTGGCAACCCTATCTTAAGTGACATTTATGTACTTTTTATTCCGGATCTAAAGAATAGATGAAATTTGTGTACAATTCCACCATATCAGCCATTGTTGGTAAGAAGAGAGGAAGGCTCCAACCACATAGGTGGATTAAGTTAGTTTTTTTTTTTGTATAATTTTTGACAAACACAAAATTGGAAACTAAGTGGGTAATAAAAACATTTTTATCTTTTTGTTTTCACTTGACATTTGGGTAATTCTCTACCAACTCACACGAAATCGGGAAAAGTTGCCCCGACCCCTCTTCGATTTGCGTGAAACTTTGTCCAAAGGGGTAACTTTTGTTCCTGATCACGAATCCGAGGTCCGTTTTTCGATATCTCGTGACGGATGGGGCGGTACGACTGTTTGCATTTTTGAATAATTTGCAGCCTGAAACGGTGATGAGATAGAACTTTGGTGTCAAAGGGACTTTATGTAAAATTGGACGCTCGATTTGATGGCGTACTCAGAATTCGGAAAAAACGTATTTTTCATAAAAAAAACACTTAAAAAAGTTTTAAAAGTTCTCCCATTTTCTGTTACTCGACTGTAAAAATTTTTTGGAACATGTCATTTTATGGGAAATTTAATGTACTTTTCGAATCAACATTGACCCAGAGTCCAAGTCTCCATACAATTTTGGCTGCTGTCCATACAAAAATGGTATGTAAATATTCAAACAGCTGTAACTTTTGAATGAATTTTCTGATCAATTTGGTGTCTTGGGCAAAGTTGTAGGTTGTTTTGGACTTTTGAGATAAAAATAGGTACACGGAAAAAATGCAGATTTTTTAAATCAACTTTTTTCCTAATCTCACCAAAACAACCCACCATTTTTTAAATGACCATAACTCAGCAAATAATGGTTCGATTTTCAATTTTAACACAAGAAAAATTGGTGAAATTTTCCGATCTTTTGAAAAAAATATTTTGAAATTTTTTAAATCAAGACTAGCATTTTGAATAAGCGTAATATTCAATGTTTGGCCCTTATAAAATATTAGTCTTGATCAAAAAATTCATTCAAAAGTTACAACTGTTTGAATATTTACATACCATTTTTGTATGGACAGCAGCCAAAATTGTATGGAGACTTGTATGGGTGAACCAATCACTCAAAATAGCTTATTTGTTCATAGGAAAGGCCCCCACAAAGTTTAAGTCAAATCAGAAAATACAAAGAATAAAAATAGTCGAAATCGGCCGATTTCGTAAGGAGTTGCTCTAGAGCAGACAATTACAAAAAATTGATTTATAAACATAAGGGGTTTACTTATAAACATCACGAGTTATCACACTTTTACGAAAAAAGTTTTGAAAAAGTTACTTTTTGCATTTCTCTTTATTTCGTCGTCCGTGTCTGTCGCGGCCATGATCAACGACGACCAACATTTTCAAAACTTTTTTTTCGTAAAATCGCAATAACTCGTGATGTTTATAAGCAAACCCCTTATGTCTATGTATTAAATTTTTTGTAATCGTCTGCTTTACAACTTTGTAGAACATTGTTACACTCTAAAAAATAAACTTGCAAAGTTAAAAAAAACTAGAAATTTTAAAATGAAAAATTTTGATCTAAATTAAAAAATTACCCTTCAGGGTCAAAGTAGATTCGAAAAGTACATTGAATTTCTCGTAAAATGACACGTTTCAAAAAAATTTACAGTCAAGTAACGGAAAATGGGAGAATTTTTAAAACTTTTCTAGTGTTTTTTTTTTTTTTTTTTGATGAAAAATACGTTTTTTCGGAATTCTGAGTACGCCATCAATGTGGGCGTCTAATTTTACATAAAAGTTCTTTTGAAACCAAATTTCTATCTCATCACCGTTTCAGGCTGAATATTATTGAAAAACACCTCTTTTTTCGAATGTTCAAAAATGCAAGGGGACGTACCGCCCCTCCGTCACGAGATATCAAAAAACGAACCTCAAATTTGTGATCAGGGACAACAGTTACCCCTGAGGACAAAGTTTCACGCAAATCGAAGAGGGGTCGGGGCAACTGCTGTGTGAGTTGGCGGAGAATTACCCATTTTATATTATGCTTTTATATACATAATCAAACGGTATTTGTTGTTTTAAAATTAACCTATTTATTTCGAAATAATTTTATTCGATGCTTTGCTACTATTTTTGAAATAATAAAGGTATTTTTAAGTAAGTTTCGTTGTCGAAAGGTCCCTCGATTAAATAAAATTACCCCTGAAAACCCGCAACTCATCTCGATCTTCATTGAATAGCTCCATTCACCAGCCCCGGGGCGAACTGGAATGGCTCTCTGTGTGTGACAATAGGGCAGGATACCACGGCGTGAAATGAACCTATTCATCAGCGGTTGATTGCTTTTTCGCCTATTAAGTGTCGTCATCATCACCATAAGAAAATGGCCGATTCACGGTGATGGTCTCTTTGTGTGGCGCGGCCCGATTCGATGACCTTTCGCGCGACGACCAAGATGGATCACGGACCACATCATTAAGTCATGAATTTCAGGGGGGGCATTTGAGGGCTATTTTGCTTGATTTACCTAAATTACAAATTAATTCCGTTTCGTTCGAGAGTTGTGGGGGCTTCCTTTTTCGAAAAATGAAATGACGACGTTGGTGGCCGTGCCGCACCATTAATAACACTAATTCGCACTTCTTATCCACTCCCAATCGGAGCAGAATGGCCTCACTTTGGTATCCGGACCGGAGTTCGAACCTAGCAATCAACGGTCGTAACACCTCCCTTTTTTTGTGTCTCAACCCCGCTGTGCCCGCGCGCGAGCCTAATGGAACAAATTCCACCAGCCGAGGGTTCGTCGCCTGACCCGGGCCGGCAATCTCGGACGGTTTCTTCGCTCCGTGGTACCCCCGGGGACCCGTTTACGACCTGGGCCAGGCCGGGGTAATTTTATCCGCGCGGGCACTTTCCAACATCGAAGCGTCATCATGAAGCCATATTCTTGCGCTATTACTCTTTCGCATTTATTTTCATAATTTTTATTGTTCAATTAAATGTCCGCGCAAAGCAGAGGCGAGGAGGGCAAAATGGTCGGAAAATAATAATGGCCACCACCGTAGTCGTAAGGATGATGATGTAAGAATAATTGGCACCTCGGTTTCCTTTCGCTCGGGCCTGGGCACAAGATGGCCAAGAAGACCTAAGGAATCGAGGCCAAATGGCTAAATTTGAATTTTTCGAAACGTTTCGACGACGACGCACTTTGCCCATTTTCGTGCGTAGCTGAAATTTCCGCCCGGCAAAAGGAAATAATGGCAGTTTTTGGCGGCTAAATTATTTTGATGATAGGAGGGCGCAATTTGATATTGGGGTTGATTTGATTTTAATTGCGGTTTTATTAATATTGAGGTGCAGGAGCAATTACGCTGGCAGGAAATATTTGGGCATCCGTTAGTGATGTGGTGTGGCATAATTTTTGTGGTATTATTTTAATTTCAATCTTTGTAAAAGTGTGTATTTATTTTTAAAAAAATTTAAAGATGAATGAAATTGGAATAGTTTAAAATCTGATCTCATGAAATCTGGAATAGTTTACTAGAACCTCTTCTTTTTGCAAATTGTTTTTTTATCATTAACTTAATGTTTATTTTTCAATATCTCAGGACGAAAGAGGTGGCTAGAACCTCATTTTTTTATAATAAATTCGACATAATACAGTCCAGACTCGATAATTCATATAATCGAATCATGTACAAAATAAAGGTTTATTTTCGTACTTTTTATTTTCTACTGTTGACATAAAATTCGATTTCTTCGATCCCAAATTAGTCAACTGTGAATAGTTGATTGCCTATTGAATTAAAAAAAGCATTTTCTTTCAATATATCTTCACTGCCATTTTGGCCGCCATCTTTGATTTCAAAATGCTAAATTGTTTAGCGTAGTTTGGGAGTCATACTTAACATCGATAATCAAATATAGAACAGTGAAAAACTCAGGATTATCGAGTCTGGACTGCACATGTTTTTCAATCATTTGCAGCTCACAATTCAATGCCTCAGCTCACAATTTGATTTCAATTAGGCCAATGCCAGTTTTATTTTAGATTTTCATCTCCCCTTTTAAGATTTCCCCAAAAGTCACGGGGCAAAAAACTAACTATTGTTAAAAATAATAATTATTGCTAAAATTCATAAAAAAAACCTAAAAAAAAAAATATTATTACAATTTTTTTTAAATGTCAAGCTGAGGATCGCCGAATCGACTGCATTTTCGTAACCGATTTCATACCGCATCTGAAGATTGTTCAAAGCTTCAAAATTGATATTATTTACACAACAAATTATTGGCCCATACATCCTTTGAAATGTGGTCAGAGCCAAACTTATGGGAAATTGTACGAGCTTTCCGGTAAAAATATTTTCGAGACTGAAAAATCAAGTCTGTCATATAGAAATTGCCAAAAACCATCAAAAAACCTAATTTTTTTATTTTTAAAACCGCTGTAACTTCACAATGATTGAACTTTGGACAATGGTCAATATGGAGACTTTTATGTAAAATTGTCTGGAAAATCGACTCTCGTGTTCGGTTTTTGAAAATTTTGATGTTTAGTGCCTTTTTGACAAAAAGGTATTTTTTTAAAGGTGAGTTGCTCCATTCTGCATTTTTCGTGAGTCTTTTTGTAACATCTTAGAATATTTTCACAAAAAAAATTATCGAATAAAAATCGTAGGCTCACCTTCAAATTTGACTTTTAAACTTAAAAATCAAAAATCTCATAAATGTGGAGTGTTTTTTCTTCCAGTGTATTTTTTCGGAAAGCCCGTCAAATTTCCTACAAATTCGTCTTTGATCACTTTTTGATACGATGCAACGGCTTCGAGATACAGCAATATTTAAATTACGAAATATAATAATATTTAAAACATTTACACCCTTCTCAAACGTAATTATCCAGTGAAACTGGCTCCATATACACAAAAATTGCTTATATAAGCGTAGGATAACATGTCTACAAAGTTTCATTGAAATCGGAGAGGGTCGAGAAAAAAGTACCAAAAAAAATCCTGTTTTGGGCTGGAATTGCTCTTTATAAAATATTATTTTTCTTATGAATTTCAAGCAAAGTTTTAACTATTCATCTTTGATTGAAAAATGTGTTTCAAAATGCATCCAAAATGTTCAGTTGTTTTGCAATCAAAAAAAATACATTCAAAATTAAAAATATCTAAGCTTTGACCATTTTTTTTGCTACGATCGAAATTTCATAAAAATTTAAAATATTTTTAAGCAAGCCCAAGCATGCTAAATATTAGTTTTCAGTTGACTAGACCTCATTAAATTAAAATTCTGAAGTTTTTAGTAAAAAATATTTGTTTTGCCCCCTGATTTTTCGGAACCATTTTGAAGCGGCATAATCTTTGAAAAATATTAGCAACGGAAATGGTCGAAAAAAGGTATCTTAAGGCCCTTTTGAAAATGTATTCTTGAAACAGTTTTGTTTTATATTTCTGAAGAAAAGAACAGAAAATTTCACAAAGGTTTCGAACCAATATTCATCGCAAATTGAAAATAAGGGATGATTAAATGACACTGAAAAAATTCGAAATAGTAGTTTATGCAACAAGTTGCAAAAAGAGGATTTTTTCAGCACGAGACGTACATTTATCCAACGAGGTTCACCGAGTTGGATAAATACGAAGAGTGCTGAAAAAATCAAATTTTGCAACGAGTTCCATACAACATTTTTTGTAATTCCAAAAAACACACACTGAGTGAAATTTTATGTCAAATTTTCATGTATTTTGTCAATAAATTCTTTAAATCAAAAAAAAGTTGAAAAGTGTTACTTTTCGAAACAAGTGCTGAAAAGTTCAACTTTTTAGCATTTATTTTGAAAAGTGTTGCTATTCGATTCTGTTATTTTTGGTACAGAAAAGTAGACTATTTTGTCGTTCAAGAATGACAGGAAAAGTAAGTAGTTTCACGACAGAATTGCAAAAATATATTTTCCAGGGTTGCTTATCCTTCATGAGGTAATTTGAAAAAGCAAAAAACTGAACATTTTTAGAAAAATAGTCCTGTAATTTGAAAACGGTACACTTACAAAAATTAAACATCATTTTCTATTGCAAATTCGATTATGCATCTTAAAATGATTTTGTAAATTTTGTTTGGCAAAATTTTCAATCACAATCATTGAAAAAATCATATCTCCAGTTGCAGATTTCACACCAGCCTAGCGCAAAAAACGACATTTTTGTATTATTAAACATATCAAATACTCTCTAAAACTAAATAAATAATTTTGGGGATTAGTTTTTGTACGGAAAATTTCTAATAAGAAAAATTAACAATTTTATTTCTATGCACCATTTTAATTTTTTTTTACCCTAATAGCTGATATTTAGGTTTACGACTTGTTTTAGGGTCAATTTTATGAATTTGCAAACATAATGTTAAAAAATTGAAGTTTGTGTAAGTTATGAGAAAAAGTCACCTTTTGCTTATTTTGATCTTATATTTGAAGTTTACAAAATAAATTTTACAAAACATCAGGTTCACGAAATCTTCGAAACATAACTGATGTTTAACTGAACCAATTACATTTCACACCATGAGAGAATTTTTGAAATTCTTCTTCTTATTTTTCACCATCTGTTCTACAAACAAAATTTACGGGGAAAAGGTGCGCACTGAAATTTTCATACATTTTTGTATGAAAAAATCAAATCACTGAGAAACGGATTTGTTCAAAAATCGACCAAAAAATAGAATTTATCCAAGAATAGTGAAGTTTTGACCATAAAAATTGAACTATGTATCAATTTACTATACTATTGCTGGTTAATAATTGTCGCCAAGACAAGTGTCAAAGTCCAAAACACTTTCGAAAAGTATTCCTTTTCGATACAAGTGCTGAAAAGATGACTCAACCAAACATATCAAAAATGTTAACAATCCCTTGACTTAAGCGTCAAATTCGAGCCATATGACTAAATTTGCCCGAGATGATGGTATGATTGGCAGTGCGTGGCCGAATGGTTACGCTGTCCGCTTTGTAAGCGGATGATTCTGGGTTCGATTCCCATCTGCTGCAACCTTCCATCGGATGAGGAAGTAAAATGTCGGTCCCGGCCTTGGTTGTTAGGCCGTTAAGTCATTCCAGGTGTAGTCTCCATGCCATAAGTACAAACAACACACCAAACCAAGCCTACTCCGGTGGAATCGCTGGCGGCGGTTGGACTCGCAATCCAAAGGTCGTCAGTTCAAACACTGGGGTGGAAGGTTCCTTGGAGTAAAAAGAGGTTTAGTTTCTCTCCCCATTCAAGCCTTCGGACTCCTAGGTTCGAGCAGAAACTTGCTATAGAGACCACAAAAGATCTGGGGGTCGTTAATGTGGATGGTTTGATTTTGATACTATTGCTATCCTGTGGAACATCCTATCTTTCTACAGCAGTTAAATAACTCCATGATACTTATACGTAGCCCGCGTGTGAGCTGACTGTAAAGTGATTTCATTGAATGTTTACCGCTTCAAGAGTCATGTCTCATTAGCCAACCCCTTCGGCCCGAGTCCCACCGGAACGAAATCCGCTGACCATAAATCGAAACAACAAAAAAATCACCCACCAGGAAAACGAAGCCACTTTTTAATTACCAATCCCCTGTGCGCGTGAGTTCAATCCCCGGAGGCAGCGGCTGGACGCCATCTTGACGGGTGCCATTTTGATTGATTTTTCAATTAACTTTCTTTATCTCGAGCTCGAACGTGTGTGTGTGTTCAACCACGGGCAGACAAAACCAGAGACCGACAGAGAAAAGATGAAGAAAAAGAAGAAAGATGAGGTGGTGTCTATTAAATTCCTCTCGACACAGTGTCGGCATCTCCGAGAAAGAGCTTGATTCTTGTGATCTTTGCCGTGATTCGCAAGCCGCGATTTGTGGCTAGTCACAGGCCTGATTGTGAGCCGTTAATGATTGAGGTGGGTTTTTTTTTTCTCTTTTTCATAATTAGACATAATGTAGAAGCGCTCGGGCGGAATTGTACCAATTAAAATCATGCCGTGAGCGAAATGTAATCGATTACGAACCACAAGAAGGTTCAGTGAAGTCAACGGATGTTATGAAAGTGTGTTGTAATGTAATTGTATTGTATTTTAGCTTTCTAATTTTGACTTTTGGTCAATTTTGTAGTAGTAAACGAATTTCAAAATTTCCCATTATTTCACACGTTTAAAAAACTGTGCTTTCCATTCATCAGCCCCAGTCTCATCTCATCTCATTTTGGCAGCAAATTAACTCGTTTGATTCCTCTGCCAGATAGCGAAGCACCCCTTAACAGCCTCACACAACACGAAACATTCCGACCGAAACTCAACTCATCAGTCGAGTGTTCGGTCCCAACGTGATGAATAAATCATAATAACATATTCGATGCTTGTGTGCTCTCTTATACTAACTGACATTTTGGTGGTTACGAGAAAATCGACTTTTTAACTTTGAATTACTGTTTCTGGGAAACTGTTCGACAAACAATTGTCCTAATAATTTTAAAGTATGCTCCTGATATAACTTAAAGACATGGTAAAATATGAAAACTTTTGAAATTCAAAAAAAAATTTGGCAGAGATATTACGAAAAAAAATCATGCTTGCAATTAGCACAAGTGTGTCTTGAACAGTGATTTGTATGAGTTAGCACAAACGTGCACAGGGCAATTTTTGCAGTTGAGCTAAAATGCTTCTTCGATGGCAGAGTCGTGTATACTTCCAACGTGGCACTTGGTACAAAAGTGCGCAGAGTCATTTTATTGTTAAAATAGTAGTTATTGCTTGTTTCAATGTTTTTTGCGTAGTAACTTTGAATTGTTGCTAGTTAAGAAACATTTTTCTCAACAAAATTTTTTTAATAGACTTGTTTATCATTAAATTTATTGTGAAAATTGCAGTTTTTGAGAGCAACTACCGTTAAACCATGAATTTTATTTAAAAAAACTTAGTGAATTGTGAGGATTCATAAATATAAGTATGATAATCCATGAAATAGCTTCAATAAGACCAACTATGACGAAAACCGAATAGTTCTACGCTTACAAACAGAAGAAAATGATTTTGTAATAACTTTGAGCTAGTTTATTTTATTTCCCTCATGTCATACGACCTTTTTAGAAATGCAAGATATCCAGGACACAAACCATAGAACTGTTATGGTAGATTGCAGTTAGAACAAGTGTGTCTATTGCAATGAATTCTTAGTTTGTATCGAATAGAACAAAAGTGCTCCAAAAAAATCAATACTTAGTCTTTGAACATGGACGACCCCTACAGTTGTGCTAAGTGTGCACAACTACGTGAATGATGTTGTTACGTGTTTTTTTTTTGGTTTGGACGACCCCTGCAGTTGTGCTAAGTTTGCACAACTTCTTGAAGGGTGTTTGAGTTGGATATTTGGGTAAGGCTAAGTTTGAGATTGGTTAGTGGATGTTATTGTTACGTAGTTTTTTTTTTATTGGACGACCCCTGCAATTGTGCTAAGTGTGCACAGCTACTTGGAGGGTGTTTAAATTGAATATTTGGGTAAGGCTAAGTGTGAGATTGGTTAGTGGCTGATTTTGTTACGTAGTTTTTTGGATTGGACGACCCCTGCAGTTGTTCTAAGTTTGCACAACTTCTTTAAGGGTGTTTGAGTTGGATATTTGAGTTAGGTTAAGTGTGCCATTGGTTAGTGGATGTTGTTGTTACGTAGTTTTTTGAATTGGACGACCCCTGCAATTGTGCTAAGTGTGCACAACAAGAGTTCCCAAATGAACCGGTTAGGCGAGGTTCACCTATTGGTTCGGCTTAAACCTCCCTTTGTGGTTCAATCCTGGTTCAGTGAACCATTAACCATTCGTTACACCGTGACATTCGTTACACCGTGACATTCGTTAGACCGCAACATACGTTTCACCGTAAAATTCGTTACACTGCAACATTCGTTACACCGCAACATTCGTTACACCACAAAATTCGTTACACCGTAACATTCGTCAACCGTAACATTCGTTACACCGTAACATTCGTTACACCGTAACATTCTTTACACCGTAACATTCTTTACACCGTAACATTCGTTACACCGTAACATTCTTTACACCGTAACATTCGTTACACCATAACATTCGTTACACCGTAACATTCGTTACACCGTAACATCCGTTAAACCGTAACATTTGTTACACCGTAACATTTGTTACACCGTAACATTTGTTACACCGTAACATTTGTTACACCGTAACATTTGTTACACCGTAACATTTGTTACACCGTAACATTCGTTACACCGTAACATTCGTTACACCGTAACATTCGTTACACCGTAACATTCGTTACACCGTAACATTCGTTACACCGTAACATTCGTTACACCGTAATATTCGTTACACCGTAACATTCGTTACACCGTAACATTCGATACACCGTAACATTCGTTACACCGCAACATTCGTTACACCGTAACATTCGTTACACCGTAACATTTGTTACACCGTAACATTCGTTACACCGTAACATTCGTTACACCATAACATTTGTTACCCCGCATCATTCGTTACACCGTAACATCCGTTACACCGTAACATTCGTTAAACCGTAACATTCGTTACACCGCAACCTTTGATACACCGTAACATTCGTTACACCGTAACATTCGTTACACCGTAACATTCGTTACACCGTAACATTCGTTACACCGCAACATTCGTTACACCGTAACATTCGTTACACCGTAACATTCGTTACACCATAACATTTGTTACCCCGCATCATTCGTTACACCGTAACATCCGTTACACCGTAACATTCGTTAAACCGTAACATTCGTTACACCGCAACCTTTGATACACCGTAACATTCGTTACACCGTAACATTCGTTACACCGTAACATTCGTTACACCGTAACATTCGTTACACCGTAGTATGATTACACTGCATCATTCGTTACATCGTAACATTCGTTACACCGTAGTATAATTACACCGCATCATTCGTTACACCGTAACATTCGTTACTCCGTAACATTCGTTACACCGTAACATTCGTTACACCGTAACATTCGTTACACCGCAGTATGGTTACACCGTAAAATTGTTATACCGCAACATTCGTTGCATCGTAGCATTCTTTACAGCGTGACATTCGTTACACCGTAATACACCGCAATTAAAACATTTTTCAAGTCTTTGTGCACACTTAGCAAAACTGCAGGGGTCGTCCAATAAAAAAACGTAACAACATCATCCATTCACCAATAACACACTTAGCCTAACTCAAATATCCAATTCAAAAACCCCCCAAGTAGTTGTGCACACTTAGCACAACTGCAAGGGTCATCCATTAAAGAAAACTACGTAACAATAACATCCACTAATTAATCTCACACTTAGCCTAACCCAAATATCCAATTTAAAACATTTTAAGCCGTTGTGCACACTTAGAACAACTGCAGGGGTCGTCAAATCCAAAAAACTACGTAACAACAACATCCACTCACCAATATCACACTTAGCCTAACTCAAATATCCAATTCAAAAACCCCGCAAATAGTTGTGCACACTTAGCACAACTGCAGGGGTCGTCCATTAAAAAAAACTACGTAACAATAACATCTACCTACCAATGTTACACTTAGGGGTCATCCAATTAAAAAAAACTCTGCCACTAAATAATTATTTGACACACTTCGTCTAACTTACAACTTCTTCACGTATCCAAATGTGCACACTTGTGCTAATTGCCTTCCAAAATAGTGCTCCATAATATTGCTCGAACTAGTAAGGACACCTGGCAATTTACCATAATATTATAGTGTAATCGTATTTTTATGGATTTGCGTATTTTCAAAAGGTCAAGCCATGATGAAAAATAAGAGAGCACATCCATGATGCGTTCGAAAATGTCAGTTAGTACAAATGGTTGCAGGGCGATATCTTCGCGTAGGAAACGAATTTTTCAGATCTCTTAGAAGCGTTTTGTAGGGAATTTAATTAGCTAAAAGATGGCATCATTAACTCATTTTGGCCCAAAAGTCAGTTAGTACATCAGAGCACAGAGGCATCGATATCTTTATCTTTCCCCGATATGATTGAAGCTGCCAACAACTTTTTTTCTGGAAACGACTTTCCTCTCACATTTCACCGAAAACCTCGGACTTGAATCCGATCTTCTTTGCATGTCCTCTCTACTCTCCAATCAGAGCCGGAGGTTGATTTGCAACTCCCAACTCCTCTTTGAGATTCTGCCGATCGCCAGCGCTGGCACGTAACTTGTAATTAAGTTATTGCGATTTTCTCTCTCTCTCTACCTTAGTTGCTAACCCCTTTCATCTGGAGTTGCTTCTCTACCCCAAATAAAGAAGTGATTGAAGCGGAAACCCTGCTCTTCTGTAAGGGAGGATTCTCCTCCTCCGTAGTTCGATGATTACAAGCTTCGCTCCTTTTTCGCAAAAATCTTGGTATGCCAAAGTCGTGTTCCCGTCGTGCCCACGGCGCTTTTTTTCGCAACGTCCATGCGGCGTCGGCTCATAGCCGTAGGCGCAAGAATAGGTCTTGGCGAAAGAGACTGGACTTTGGAGGTGGAAGGTAAGCGAAGAAAGACACACACTTGGGTGGGAGAGAGACAGCGGTTGAAACTTGATCTAACAACTTTATTTTTCATTTCTGTAATGTCTAAATAATTTAGCGAATCGTTGCGTTGGATCTTTCTTCGGGAAATACTGAGGAGAAGTTTTGCCAACGGGATAAGAATTGGGCAGAAACTGAACCCAGATAGATAGAATAGATGCAATACACTCAACCCCCGATGGTTGGTCACTTTTCCATTTGACACTTTTTTAGTTTGTACCCCGTTGGTTGGTCAAAGTCAAACTAAAAAGTGACAAACTGTCACTTTTTGCACGGCGCTCACGCACACTATCAAAATAACCGTATAATAGTGTGTGTGTCAAACTAAAAAGTGACCCCGTTCTTTTGACAACAGTTGGTTTCAAACCATCGGGGTTTGAGTGTAGTGATGAAGGAGGAAACGTTACAATCTGAAGTCATCGCAACATCGAGCAGTACCTAACTAGTATGATCATTTTGAAATATCAATATGGATGAAATACAGTTCAGACACTGTCAGAGGAAGTTGGCGCCAAAATTTCATTTCTGATTACCAAATTTTGGGTCGTCGAGCTCAAATATAACAAAAATTGTACCAATTCGAACTGATTATGTGTATTCCATTATGGCCAAATTGTTATTGATAAATTGGCTATTATGTTCTGACTGCTGTTTCGAGAAATACACGATTTTGCGTTTTGGTTTATATTTACTTCAAATTCACTTAAATTTAAGAAGTAAACTCGTAACACATTTCGTGTCGTTTCAGCCAATAACAAAGATTGGTTAAGACTCTTTCCTTTCATATAAATATAACAATTGAAATAAACGGTAAGAACGGTTTTTGACGTTAAATTAGAATTTCTAAAATGCAATTTCAAAAAAACAATGGCAAGATAAATCACAAAACAAGGACAAACATTTTTTCAAAAAACATAAAAATTATAAAAATAGATTGCAATTAGTTGCTTAGTCCATAGACTTTTGTTTAGAACTTGAAAATTAAAGCGATGATCTATGGAGTGACTTACATCAGATGATGTATTTTCTTTGCATGAAACTGTATGAAATAGATAATTTCCGTGGCAAAACTGTGCAGTTCGCTTAGAAAATACTCAGTGAAATATTTTTTTTAATGAAAAAAAAACAATTGGAAAAAAAAACAATCAAAATTATTGATAAATGTATAGGAGTGCCAGATATTTTAAGTAGAAATGGTAGTGTTAGTCCATAAGAAACACTTTGAATAAAATGCAAACCTTGTTCAACCGTCTATAATAGGTTCCGTTTTCCTGCTCGCAAAATACCAACTTATGTAGACTCAAAAAAAGATTTTAAGATTTTGTTTAACGATTAGACATCTTTTTCAAACCTTTTGAAAAAAAACTTAACTTCTTAAATACAATGATAAATTAAAATAAGTTAGAAAATTTGTAACTCTTTCACTATAATTGTTTTGAAAAGGGTCATCGAATGTATTCCGCTTTATTCTTTTACTGTTAACTGTAATGAAATCAAGTATTAAAATTCTGAAAATGTTGTTTTTTTTTTGAGAATGTTTTATCAATTTTCGTAAAACTTTTGAAGCAGTGGCTGTGTACAATAAAAATTTCCACATCGCATAAAATAGCTAACGTAAACATTGTAAATATTTTTCGAAGTTTACTTCGCAATTTTTTGTATCTTAAACTTTGTAGTGGCCATCTCTATGACCAAAAAAACCATTTTGTGTCATTGGTTCACCATCGGTTGAGTTGATCCACTTAGACCAATTAATTTATTTTTTTCATTACATTCCATTTTTTTTTTTTGACAGTTGATGAATTAAGTTTTTTGTATTTCGGCCGTTGCAAATATTTCCCCCACCTTCAAAATCAGGGGGCAAACATAATATTGTTTACGAAAAACTTCAAAATTCTTCTGAAAATAGAAGTCTACTCGAATGAAAACAATTTGAAATGCAGTTTTCTGCAATTAAAATTACATAAAGCATGTTTGGGATCGATTAAAACTATTTAGCTTTTATTATATATTTAGATGTGAAGTATCGTAAAAAGTTTTTTCTCTGACAAAAAAAAATTAAAATAGGGGGCATGGGGTGAATAAATTAAATCAGGAAAAAAGGAAAGAAGACCCATGGGGTAAAACGGGTTATTGCAAATGATCCTATACTAGCATTATTTGATTCTTGTTCCGATTTTGCATGCATAGTAGAAATAAGTTTACGAAATTCCAACAATAAATGCTATTAAAAGGAGTAAAATTAGCTAAAATCGTAAAAATGGCCCGTAGGGCGAAATGGGTCACTCCAAACGATTCCAAAATATCGCCATTGCTAATTTTACTTTAAAATAAGTTTAAAGATATCCTTTAAATGTTAATATGATTAACTTGTAGAGTGAAAATCCAGAAAATTCTAATTATTGGGACAAATGGGGCAAAACAGGCCCTTTCCCGTCATTTCCGGTGAGTTTTTTATGCGCCAATCGATTCCTGAGATTTTTTTGCATAAGAAAAACTATTTTTCAGAAGAAAAAAACAGGGCACCAATGCATTGGTTCATCCAAACATCTATACAAATTTGACAGCTGTCCATACAAAACCTGTACCTAAATATTCAGAAGTCTGTATCTTAAGAACGGAATTTTCAGCAAAGGCTAACAGAATTTAGCAGTACTCACAATTTAAAAAAAAAAACATTTTTTGGGAAACGTTGAAAAAAAAATCGAAAACAAAATTTTAGATTATTATTAGATGCAAAATTTTAAATTTTCTAAAGTTAGTCTTCAATTTAAAATTGAGACTATATTTTTATCAAAAAGATCAGAACACTTCACAAATATTTAATTTTTTACATTCAAAATTGGATCAAAAGTTGCTAAAATATCGGCATTGAATGCAAAAAAAATGTTGAGTACATTTAGAGTGATAACAAAAAAACTCATATTTCCTATTTATTTTTCGTTTTGTGGCCTTTTTTTCTTTTTTAACTTATTAAGCAAATTTATAAGAAATTTTCCGAATTTTCCGAAAAAAAATATTTTCAGGCTTGCGTTACCATGGTTACTATTGAAAAAAAGAAAAGAGCACCATTTTTACAAAAATCAAACTCAACGAAGTATATCTTGAAATTAATATCAAAATTTCTGTAAAGTACTTTTTCATTTCAAATCTGATTTTGGATCTAAAAATGTTTTTATTAAATCGTTGTTTTTCGAAGATCCTCAATTTTGTTTTGTCTTTTTTTTTTCAAAAAATTGGCAACACTACCAAATTGTTTTTGCCCTTGTTGGGTCAAGTTGTATTGTTATTTCTCTAAAAAATATTTCAAAATGGTCATAAATAAGGCTTGTCTGCAATTACATTTTTGTGCTGTAAATGAATATTGTTCTATTTTTTTAAATTGTCCTTACTTGTTCAAATTGATCTGAAATTCCCTTCTCAAGATATAGATTTTATAAAGATTAGATACCATTTTTGTGTGGACTGCTTTTCAATTTATATGGAAATTTTTATAGGGGAGAGTTTGACGATTGTTCATGCTCCGTACAAAAAGGGTTTTTTTTTTGTAAGCACCAGAAACTAATTTTCTTTAAAATTTACAATTCAACTCATAAACACTTTCAACCAGCACTGTGAAACGGCTGAATCACTCTCAAAGCTCTGATAGCCAAATATAGAAAACACCTGATAAACTCAACCAATACCTAAGCAAAACATTTCATTCAATAAACCTTCAACGCACGCCACAACTACCATCTTCAAAATACATCCGTCAAAAAATCTTCATAAATACACCAATATTAAACAGCAACAAACAAATCTAGCATGATATCTAACAAACACGTACGCATGCACGCATGAATACCCCCAAAAACCAACAGCCAAAAATATTGAAAATCATCTAAACACCTCCCGCGATCACAACCACCAAACCGCGAACTCACGCGTCGCGGCGCACCCACCAAAACATCTCAAAACTACGCGCTAACTTCATTCAGCAGTGGTCGTGAGGTGCGCGCGAGCTATTTCCAAATAAGTCCAAATAGATACACAATCCAGCGTGATAACAGCCCTGGTGTGATAACAGGTCACCTTTTTTCGATTAGAGAAGAAATTTTGTCAAATTGAGTTTAGAGTTGAAGCTGAACACAACCAGAAATGCTCCAAAGTGTCGTCAAGTTGCAGGCATGTCGTTCAACGGCAGCTACGAGCCAGGTGTTGGCTCGTTTTCGGTCCGTTCAGGCTCAACCGGTGTCGTCGACCTCGGAAGGTCACGGTGAAGTCGAGTACACGAATGCCCTACCGTACAGCAAGATTCCACGACCGAGCTTCCTGCAGATGATGGTCGGTTTCGCACCTGGAGGTAAGTGGGGCATGTTGTACAAGTGAGGATGGTGGAACTAATAGTCAAGCGCTACGCGTGACCTTGAACAGAATTGACTAAATTGATTTGATGCGTGAGCTGCGCAGTTCACTACGAAGAAAACAAAGCAGATGTTTGGTTAGTATATCTGGTGAAGATCATAAAGATAGTCGTCTGGTTGATTTTAGTCTACCTGACTTTAAGGTGACCGACAAAACCATAAATTACAAGTTCTAATCAAGCCACCAACAGGTCGTTACAACAACCTCACCTTCCCGGATCTGCATCGCAGCTTTCGACGGGATTACGGTGACATCATGGTCATGCCGGGACAGTTTGGCCGTAAGGATATGGTGATGACATTCCAGCCGGACGACTTCAAGAAGCTGTTCCGCACCGAGGGACAGTGGCCCAACCGGATCGCGCTGGACACCTTCGTGCACTACCGGAAGAACGTGCGACCGGAGGTGTTCAAGGGAATGGGAGGGCTGGTGAACGAGCAAGGGGAGAACTGGCAAAGCTTTCGAACGATCGTTAATCCGGTAATGATGCAGCCAAAGACGATTCAGCTGTACGTTGATAAGCTGGACGAGATCGCGAGAGAGTTCATGGGAATGTATGAAGGTATAGTTTAGATCTTTGAGCTAACTTGTTAACACCAGGTTTTCAACAGAATTGGAGAAATACGCGATGAGAAGAATGAGACGCCAGCTGACTTCAGTCAGTGGTTGAATCGATGGGCTTTGGAGACGGTTGGAGTCTTAGCTTTGGACACCCGGTTGGGAGTGCTAGGAAAGGATATTTCTGCGGATACCAAGAGCATCATGACGGTATCGGGTTTACATGAATTGCTAGGATTTCTTGCTAAAATCACAAATTTCAGAATATCCGAGAGTTCTTCGAGCTGTCCTACCACTTGGACATCTTACCATCGATCTGGCGATACTACAAGACACCAACGTTCAAACGCCTCATGACTGTATTGGATGAACTCACGAGAATAATTATGGCCAAGGTAGACGAAGCTGTGATCCGGCTGGACAAGAATCCGAGCCAAGACAGTGACAGCCAAAGTGTGCTGGAGAAACTGCTAAAGGTCAATCGCGATGTAGCGGTTGTGATGGCGTTCGATATGCTGCTGGCTGGAGTTGATACGGTGGGATCGTTCAATATCTACAGAGTTCATACTAAATACATCTTCTTTCAGACCTCCTCCGCAACATCCGGTATTCTGTACTGCTTAGCAAAGAACCCGGAGAAGCAGGCAAAGTTGCGGGAAGAACTACGAGCGATCCTCCCGAATAAGGACTCCCCGTTGACGCCGGAAAACATGAAGAACCTACCGTATCTTCGAGCGTGCATCAAGGAAGGTCTTCGGATGTACCCTCCGGTAGCTGGAAATGTGCGCCAAGCTGGGAAGGACATCGTCCTACAGGGTTACCAAATTCCCAAGGGGGTAAGCAGTTCAAGTACGATCAAGATCTTCAAGTAACTCAATGCAACCTTAACAGACGGACGTTGCCATGGCTTCGATGATCCTGCACAGCGGAGAAGAGTACTTCGAGCGGGGTAACGAGTTCCTGCCGGAACGATGGCTCAAGGAAACTTCAGGATGTCCCAGCGGTAAGGACGTACATCCGTTCCTGTTCCTGCCGTTCGGGTTTGGTCCGCGGACTTGCGTGGGTCGTCGAATGGCCATGCTGGAGATGGAGATGCTGGTAGCACGAATTACGCGGCAATTTGAGTACCGGTGGAACTATGACGAGCTGAGGATTCTGAGCTCGCTGGTGCTGATTCCGGAGAACGAGATGAAGTTTGAGATGGTGGAAGTGGATAGTTAAGAAATTGTCTTTTGAATTCCAAAATTTATGTTATAAATAAAACAAAATCTTTAAAACTATTAGTTTTTACACAGTTTTAGCTTCAGTCCAGTATTTGATGTTTGTTACGTTTTATTTTCGATCCAACAGTAATTTTTCGTTATCTAATCTAATCTAATCTAATCGAACACAAGCGCAGCCAGTCCGAAGAAAGCATCCTGGAAGAACTTGGGGTTAGATTACGCCCCAAGTTCTTTCTTGTCAATATTAATTATTGCAGTACACTTGAGTAACCCCGAAGATGTATTGCATAAATTAAAGCGGCCAAGCCTACTGCGTTGCATTAACCGCAGAGACAGATTCTGTGAACGGAGCACATTTCACAGAATCTACAGGGGAGGAAGGATGCGTGGCCATACCGTACCAAACGCTCCTGTTTACAGTTTCATATGTGTTTTGTATAATGTGTTAAGTGTAAAATATAGTGTGGTTATATAATCAACTAAATATAATAATGCAATATAATGATCATTTAATAAAATCCCTTCACCTATATATAATAACCACGCACCCAAGCACACAAACAGCGACACAAAAGAAATGAAAATGAGCATGCTAAAACAAGACAGCGCGTCCCCGTGGTCAGCGCACTAATCACAGCGACACAAAAGAGACGGAAAATAACACGTTAAAGCAGGACTGCGCGTCCCCACAGGCACCGCACTACTCGATCCAACAGTAATTTTTCGTTATGTTTAAATTCTTGACCTGGAGCACAGTTTATACTAACAGGCTATCGTAACCAATATAACAAAAAAAAATAACAATTACAAAAATAACAATTCGATCAAATAACTTCTAATTTATCACCTTTTTAACAGAGGAGTGCTACTGGTGGACCTTTTATCACCTTTTTATTTTCAAAAATAAGACGACAAACCTTAGGTAGAGAATTTCTCAGCGTAATTTAATTAAATAAATTGTTATGCTAGTCAGCGCGCAACGTGTTTATTGCAGAAACCGGAGATCCCTCACGCCTGATAGAGATCCTCCCAGCAGTGAGCAACTCCCCGTAGGGCACGACGACCACGATGGCAAAGATAATTACACGGCCTCCGGTAGCTCCCTGCTGAACAGAGAGTGCTGCAGTTGCAGTACTCTTCACGTGCTGCTCGACGTTGCTTTGGCTGTAATTAAATAATTATGGAACTTAAATGCACCTCATTATTAGCTACATTTTATAACATCATTTGCGCTGGGGTGCGCCACCTCAGGTCTTATGAGGTGATAAACAGCTGTTGGTCGTGTCTAACTATCAACTTCGGTCATCTGGAAGCGCAGCTCGTTCTTCGGAATGTTGACCAACGCGCTCAAGATGTGCAGCTCGCCATAGTTCCAGCGGTACTCAAATTGGCGCGTAACTCTCGCCACAATCATCTCCATCTCCATCATGGCCATCCGGCGTCCGATGCACATCCGAGGTCCAAATCCAAATGGGAGGAAGAGGAACGGATTCGCAGTTTTGCCGCTGGGACAACCTTCGGTGTCCTTGAGCCACCGCTCAAGGTGTAACATTCGTTACACCGCAACCTTTGATACACCGTAACATTCGTTACACCGTAACATTCGTTACACCGTAACATTCGTTACACCGTAACATTCGTTACACCGTAGTATGATTACACTGCATCATTCGTTACATCGTAACATTCGTTACACCGTAGTATAATTACACCGCATCATTCGTTACACCGTAACATTCGTTACTCCGTAACATTCGTTACACCGTAACATTCGTTACACCGTAACATTCGTTACACCGCAGTATGGTTACACCGTAAAATTGTTATACCGCAACATTCGTTGCATCGTAGCATTCTTTACAGCGTGACATTCGTTACACCGTAATACACCGCAATTAAAACATTTTTCAAGTCTTTGTGCACACTTAGCAAAACTGCAGGGGTCGTCCAATAAAAAAACGTAACAACATCATCCATTCACCAATAACACACTTAGCCTAACTCAAATATCCAATTCAAAAACCCCCCAAGTAGTTGTGCACACTTAGCACAACTGCAAGGGTCATCCATTAAAGAAAACTACGTAACAATAACATCCACTAATTAATCTCACACTTAGCCTAACCCAAATATCCAATTTAAAACATTTTAAGCCGTTGTGCACACTTAGAACAACTGCAGGGGTCGTCAAATCCAAAAAACTACGTAACAACAACATCCACTCACCAATATCACACTTAGCCTAACTCAAATATCCAATTCAAAAACCCCGCAAATAGTTGTGCACACTTAGCACAACTGCAGGGGTCGTCCATTAAAAAAAACTACGTAACAATAACATCTACCTACCAATGTTACACTTAGGGGTCATCCAATTAAAAAAAACTCTGCCACTAAATAATTATTTGACACACTTCGTCTAACTTACAACTTCTTCACGTATCCAAATGTGCACACTTGTGCTAATTGCCTTCCAAAATAGTGCTCCATAATATTGCTCGAACTAGTAAGGACACCTGGCAATTTACCATAATATTATAGTGTAATCGTATTTTTATGGATTTGCGTATTTTCAAAAGGTCAAGCCATGATGAAAAATAAGAGAGCACATCCATGATGCGTTCGAAAATGTCAGTTAGTACAAATGGTTGCAGGGCGATATCTTCGCGTAGGAAACGAATTTTTCAGATCTCTTAGAAGCGTTTTGTAGGGAATTTAATTAGCTAAAAGATGGCATCATTAACTCATTTTGGCCCAAAAGTCAGTTAGTACATCAGAGCACAGAGGCATCGATATCTTTATCTTTCCCCGATATGATTGAAGCTGCCAACAACTTTTTTTCTGGAAACGACTTTCCTCTCACATTTCACCGAAAACCTCGGACTTGAATCCGATCTTCTTTGCATGTCCTCTCTACTCTCCAATCAGAGCCGGAGGTTGATTTGCAACTCCCAACTCCTCTTTGAGATTCTGCCGATCGCCAGCGCTGGCACGTAACTTGTAATTAAGTTATTGCGATTTTCTCTCTCTCTCTACCTTAGTTGCTAACCCCTTTCATCTGGAGTTGCTTCTCTACCCCAAATAAAGAAGTGATTGAAGCGGAAACCCTGCTCTTCTGTAAGGGAGGATTCTCCTCCTCCGTAGTTCGATGATTACAAGCTTCGCTCCTTTTTCGCAAAAATCTTGGTATGCCAAAGTCGTGTTCCCGTCGTGCCCACGGCGCTTTTTTTCGCAACGTCCATGCGGCGTCGGCTCATAGCCGTAGGCGCAAGAATAGGTCTTGGCGAAAGAGACTGGACTTTGGAGGTGGAAGGTAAGCGAAGAAAGACACACACTTGGGTGGGAGAGAGACAGCGGTTGAAACTTGATCTAACAACTTTATTTTTCATTTCTGTAATGTCTAAATAATTTAGCGAATCGTTGCGTTGGATCTTTCTTCGGGAAATACTGAGGAGAAGTTTTGCCAACGGGATAAGAATTGGGCAGAAACTGAACCCAGATAGATAGAATAGATGCAATACACTCAACCCCCGATGGTTGGTCACTTTTCCATTTGACACTTTTTTAGTTTGTACCCCGTTGGTTGGTCAAAGTCAAACTAAAAAGTGACAAACTGTCACTTTTTGCACGGCGCTCACGCACACTATCAAAATAACCGTATAATAGTGTGTGTGTCAAACTAAAAAGTGACCCCGTTCTTTTGACAACAGTTGGTTTCAAACCATCGGGGTTTGAGTGTAGTGATGAAGGAGGAAACGTTACAATCTGAAGTCATCGCAACATCGAGCAGTACCTAACTAGTATGATCATTTTGAAATATCAATATGGATGAAATACAGTTCAGACACTGTCAGAGGAAGTTGGCGCCAAAATTTCATTTCTGATTACCAAATTTTGGGTCGTCGAGCTCAAATATAACAAAAATTGTACCAATTCGAACTGATTATGTGTATTCCATTATGGCCAAATTGTTATTGATAAATTGGCTATTATGTTCTGACTGCTGTTTCGAGAAATACACGATTTTGCGTTTTGGTTTATATTTACTTCAAATTCACTTAAATTTAAGAAGTAAACTCGTAACACATTTCGTGTCGTTTCAGCCAATAACAAAGATTGGTTAAGACTCTTTCCTTTCATATAAATATAACAATTGAAATAAACGGTAAGAACGGTTTTTGACGTTAAATTAGAATTTCTAAAATGCAATTTCAAAAAAACAATGGCAAGATAAATCACAAAACAAGGACAAACATTTTTTCAAAAAACATAAAAATTATAAAAATAGATTGCAATTAGTTGCTTAGTCCATAGACTTTTGTTTAGAACTTGAAAATTAAAGCGATGATCTATGGAGTGACTTACATCAGATGATGTATTTTCTTTGCATGAAACTGTATGAAATAGATAATTTCCGTGGCAAAACTGTGCAGTTCGCTTAGAAAATACTCAGTGAAATATTTTTTTTAATGAAAAAAAAACAATTGGAAAAAAAAACAATCAAAATTATTGATAAATGTATAGGAGTGCCAGATATTTTAAGTAGAAATGGTAGTGTTAGTCCATAAGAAACACTTTGAATAAAATGCAAACCTTGTTCAACCGTCTATAATAGGTTCCGTTTTCCTGCTCGCAAAATACCAACTTATGTAGACTCAAAAAAAGATTTTAAGATTTTGTTTAACGATTAGACATCTTTTTCAAACCTTTTGAAAAAAAACTTAACTTCTTAAATACAATGATAAATTAAAATAAGTTAGAAAATTTGTAACTCTTTCACTATAATTGTTTTGAAAAGGGTCATCGAATGTATTCCGCTTTATTCTTTTACTGTTAACTGTAATGAAATCAAGTATTAAAATTCTGAAAATGTTGTTTTTTTTTTGAGAATGTTTTATCAATTTTCGTAAAACTTTTGAAGCAGTGGCTGTGTACAATAAAAATTTCCACATCGCATAAAATAGCTAACGTAAACATTGTAAATATTTTTCGAAGTTTACTTCGCAATTTTTTGTATCTTAAACTTTGTAGTGGCCATCTCTATGACCAAAAAAACCATTTTGTGTCATTGGTTCACCATCGGTTGAGTTGATCCACTTAGACCAATTAATTTATTTTTTTCATTACATTCCATTTTTTTTTTTTGACAGTTGATGAATTAAGTTTTTTGTATTTCGGCCGTTGCAAATATTTCCCCCACCTTCAAAATCAGGGGGCAAACATAATATTGTTTACGAAAAACTTCAAAATTCTTCTGAAAATAGAAGTCTACTCGAATGAAAACAATTTGAAATGCAGTTTTCTGCAATTAAAATTACATAAAGCATGTTTGGGATCGATTAAAACTATTTAGCTTTTATTATATATTTAGATGTGAAGTATCGTAAAAAGTTTTTTCTCTGACAAAAAAAAATTAAAATAGGGGGCATGGGGTGAATAAATTAAATCAGGAAAAAAGGAAAGAAGACCCATGGGGTAAAACGGGTTATTGCAAATGATCCTATACTAGCATTATTTGATTCTTGTTCCGATTTTGCATGCATAGTAGAAATAAGTTTACGAAATTCCAACAATAAATGCTATTAAAAGGAGTAAAATTAGCTAAAATCGTAAAAATGGCCCGTAGGGCGAAATGGGTCACTCCAAACGATTCCAAAATATCGCCATTGCTAATTTTACTTTAAAATAAGTTTAAAGATATCCTTTAAATGTTAATATGATTAACTTGTAGAGTGAAAATCCAGAAAATTCTAATTATTGGGACAAATGGGGCAAAACAGGCCCTTTCCCGTCATTTCCGGTGAGTTTTTTATGCGCCAATCGATTCCTGAGATTTTTTTGCATAAGAAAAACTATTTTTCAGAAGAAAAAAACAGGGCACCAATGCATTGGTTCATCCAAACATCTATACAAATTTGACAGCTGTCCATACAAAACCTGTACCTAAATATTCAGAAGTCTGTATCTTAAGAACGGAATTTTCAGCAAAGGCTAACAGAATTTAGCAGTACTCACAATTTAAAAAAAAAAACATTTTTTGGGAAACGTTGAAAAAAAAATCGAAAACAAAATTTTAGATTATTATTAGATGCAAAATTTTAAATTTTCTAAAGTTAGTCTTCAATTTAAAATTGAGACTATATTTTTATCAAAAAGATCAGAACACTTCACAAATATTTAATTTTTTACATTCAAAATTGGATCAAAAGTTGCTAAAATATCGGCATTGAATGCAAAAAAAATGTTGAGTACATTTAGAGTGATAACAAAAAAACTCATATTTCCTATTTATTTTTCGTTTTGTGGCCTTTTTTTCTTTTTTAACTTATTAAGCAAATTTATAAGAAATTTTCCGAATTTTCCGAAAAAAAATATTTTCAGGCTTGCGTTACCATGGTTACTATTGAAAAAAAGAAAAGAGCACCATTTTTACAAAAATCAAACTCAACGAAGTATATCTTGAAATTAATATCAAAATTTCTGTAAAGTACTTTTTCATTTCAAATCTGATTTTGGATCTAAAAATGTTTTTATTAAATCGTTGTTTTTCGAAGATCCTCAATTTTGTTTTGTCTTTTTTTTTTCAAAAAATTGGCAACACTACCAAATTGTTTTTGCCCTTGTTGGGTCAAGTTGTATTGTTATTTCTCTAAAAAATATTTCAAAATGGTCATAAATAAGGCTTGTCTGCAATTACATTTTTGTGCTGTAAATGAATATTGTTCTATTTTTTTAAATTGTCCTTACTTGTTCAAATTGATCTGAAATTCCCTTCTCAAGATATAGATTTTATAAAGATTAGATACCATTTTTGTGTGGACTGCTTTTCAATTTATATGGAAATTTTTATAGGGGAGAGTTTGACGATTGTTCATGCTCCGTACAAAAAGGGTTTTTTTTTTGTAAGCACCAGAAACTAATTTTCTTTAAAATTTACAATTCAACTCATAAACACTTTCAACCAGCACTGTGAAACGGCTGAATCACTCTCAAAGCTCTGATAGCCAAATATAGAAAACACCTGATAAACTCAACCAATACCTAAGCAAAACATTTCATTCAATAAACCTTCAACGCACGCCACAACTACCATCTTCAAAATACATCCGTCAAAAAATCTTCATAAATACACCAATATTAAACAGCAACAAACAAATCTAGCATGATATCTAACAAACACGTACGCATGCACGCATGAATACCCCCAAAAACCAACAGCCAAAAATATTGAAAATCATCTAAACACCTCCCGCGATCACAACCACCAAACCGCGAACTCACGCGTCGCGGCGCACCCACCAAAACATCTCAAAACTACGCGCTAACTTCATTCAGCAGTGGTCGTGAGGTGCGCGCGAGCTATTTCCAAATAAGTCCAAATAGATACACAATCCAGCGTGATAACAGCCCTGGTGTGATAACAGGTCACCTTTTTTCGATTAGAGAAGAAATTTTGTCAAATTGAGTTTAGAGTTGAAGCTGAACACAACCAGAAATGCTCCAAAGTGTCGTCAAGTTGCAGGCATGTCGTTCAACGGCAGCTACGAGCCAGGTGTTGGCTCGTTTTCGGTCCGTTCAGGCTCAACCGGTGTCGTCGACCTCGGAAGGTCACGGTGAAGTCGAGTACACGAATGCCCTACCGTACAGCAAGATTCCACGACCGAGCTTCCTGCAGATGATGGTCGGTTTCGCACCTGGAGGTAAGTGGGGCATGTTGTACAAGTGAGGATGGTGGAACTAATAGTCAAGCGCTACGCGTGACCTTGAACAGAATTGACTAAATTGATTTGATGCGTGAGCTGCGCAGTTCACTACGAAGAAAACAAAGCAGATGTTTGGTTAGTATATCTGGTGAAGATCATAAAGATAGTCGTCTGGTTGATTTTAGTCTACCTGACTTTAAGGTGACCGACAAAACCATAAATTACAAGTTCTAATCAAGCCACCAACAGGTCGTTACAACAACCTCACCTTCCCGGATCTGCATCGCAGCTTTCGACGGGATTACGGTGACATCATGGTCATGCCGGGACAGTTTGGCCGTAAGGATATGGTGATGACATTCCAGCCGGACGACTTCAAGAAGCTGTTCCGCACCGAGGGACAGTGGCCCAACCGGATCGCGCTGGACACCTTCGTGCACTACCGGAAGAACGTGCGACCGGAGGTGTTCAAGGGAATGGGAGGGCTGGTGAACGAGCAAGGGGAGAACTGGCAAAGCTTTCGAACGATCGTTAATCCGGTAATGATGCAGCCAAAGACGATTCAGCTGTACGTTGATAAGCTGGACGAGATCGCGAGAGAGTTCATGGGAATGTATGAAGGTATAGTTTAGATCTTTGAGCTAACTTGTTAACACCAGGTTTTCAACAGAATTGGAGAAATACGCGATGAGAAGAATGAGACGCCAGCTGACTTCAGTCAGTGGTTGAATCGATGGGCTTTGGAGACGGTTGGAGTCTTAGCTTTGGACACCCGGTTGGGAGTGCTAGGAAAGGATATTTCTGCGGATACCAAGAGCATCATGACGGTATCGGGTTTACATGAATTGCTAGGATTTCTTGCTAAAATCACAAATTTCAGAATATCCGAGAGTTCTTCGAGCTGTCCTACCACTTGGACATCTTACCATCGATCTGGCGATACTACAAGACACCAACGTTCAAACGCCTCATGACTGTATTGGATGAACTCACGAGAATAATTATGGCCAAGGTAGACGAAGCTGTGATCCGGCTGGACAAGAATCCGAGCCAAGACAGTGACAGCCAAAGTGTGCTGGAGAAACTGCTAAAGGTCAATCGCGATGTAGCGGTTGTGATGGCGTTCGATATGCTGCTGGCTGGAGTTGATACGGTGGGATCGTTCAATATCTACAGAGTTCATACTAAATACATCTTCTTTCAGACCTCCTCCGCAACATCCGGTATTCTGTACTGCTTAGCAAAGAACCCGGAGAAGCAGGCAAAGTTGCGGGAAGAACTACGAGCGATCCTCCCGAATAAGGACTCCCCGTTGACGCCGGAAAACATGAAGAACCTACCGTATCTTCGAGCGTGCATCAAGGAAGGTCTTCGGATGTACCCTCCGGTAGCTGGAAATGTGCGCCAAGCTGGGAAGGACATCGTCCTACAGGGTTACCAAATTCCCAAGGGGGTAAGCAGTTCAAGTACGATCAAGATCTTCAAGTAACTCAATGCAACCTTAACAGACGGACGTTGCCATGGCTTCGATGATCCTGCACAGCGGAGAAGAGTACTTCGAGCGGGGTAACGAGTTCCTGCCGGAACGATGGCTCAAGGAAACTTCAGGATGTCCCAGCGGTAAGGACGTACATCCGTTCCTGTTCCTGCCGTTCGGGTTTGGTCCGCGGACTTGCGTGGGTCGTCGAATGGCCATGCTGGAGATGGAGATGCTGGTAGCACGAATTACGCGGCAATTTGAGTACCGGTGGAACTATGACGAGCTGAGGATTCTGAGCTCGCTGGTGCTGATTCCGGAGAACGAGATGAAGTTTGAGATGGTGGAAGTGGATAGTTAAGAAATTGTCTTTTGAATTCCAAAATTTATGTTATAAATAAAACAAAATCTTTAAAACTATTAGTTTTTACACAGTTTTAGCTTCAGTCCAGTATTTGATGTTTGTTACGTTTTATTTTCGATCCAACAGTAATTTTTCGTTATCTAATCTAATCTAATCTAATCGAACACAAGCGCAGCCAGTCCGAAGAAAGCATCCTGGAAGAACTTGGGGTTAGATTACGCCCCAAGTTCTTTCTTGTCAATATTAATTATTGCAGTACACTTGAGTAACCCCGAAGATGTATTGCATAAATTAAAGCGGCCAAGCCTACTGCGTTGCATTAACCGCAGAGACAGATTCTGTGAACGGAGCACATTTCACAGAATCTACAGGGGAGGAAGGATGCGTGGCCATACCGTACCAAACGCTCCTGTTTACAGTTTCATATGTGTTTTGTATAATGTGTTAAGTGTAAAATATAGTGTGGTTATATAATCAACTAAATATAATAATGCAATATAATGATCATTTAATAAAATCCCTTCACCTATATATAATAACCACGCACCCAAGCACACAAACAGCGACACAAAAGAAATGAAAATGAGCATGCTAAAACAAGACAGCGCGTCCCCGTGGTCAGCGCACTAATCACAGCGACACAAAAGAGACGGAAAATAACACGTTAAAGCAGGACTGCGCGTCCCCACAGGCACCGCACTACTCGATCCAACAGTAATTTTTCGTTATGTTTAAATTCTTGACCTGGAGCACAGTTTATACTAACAGGCTATCGTAACCAATATAACAAAAAAAAATAACAATTACAAAAATAACAATTCGATCAAATAACTTCTAATTTATCACCTTTTTAACAGAGGAGTGCTACTGGTGGACCTTTTATCACCTTTTTATTTTCAAAAATAAGACGACAAACCTTAGGTAGAGAATTTCTCAGCGTAATTTAATTAAATAAATTGTTATGCTAGTCAGCGCGCAACGTGTTTATTGCAGAAACCGGAGATCCCTCACGCCTGATAGAGATCCTCCCAGCAGTGAGCAACTCCCCGTAGGGCACGACGACCACGATGGCAAAGATAATTACACGGCCTCCGGTAGCTCCCTGCTGAACAGAGAGTGCTGCAGTTGCAGTACTCTTCACGTGCTGCTCGACGTTGCTTTGGCTGTAATTAAATAATTATGGAACTTAAATGCACCTCATTATTAGCTACATTTTATAACATCATTTGCGCTGGGGTGCGCCACCTCAGGTCTTATGAGGTGATAAACAGCTGTTGGTCGTGTCTAACTATCAACTTCGGTCATCTGGAAGCGCAGCTCGTTCTTCGGAATGTTGACCAACGCGCTCAAGATGTGCAGCTCGCCATAGTTCCAGCGGTACTCAAATTGGCGCGTAACTCTCGCCACAATCATCTCCATCTCCATCATGGCCATCCGGCGTCCGATGCACATCCGAGGTCCAAATCCAAATGGGAGGAAGAGGAACGGATTCGCAGTTTTGCCGCTGGGACAACCTTCGGTGTCCTTGAGCCACCGCTCCGGGAGGAACTCCTTGCCGCGGGCAAAGTGCTGATCTTCTTGGTAGAGGACTACCGATGCCATACCGACGTCGGTCTGGAAAAGTAAACTTCTTAGTATAGATTTTAAGGAAGATATAAGTCGTGAACGCACCCCCTTAGGAACCCGATAACCCTGAAGAACGAGATCTTTCCCAGCTGCCCGCAGATTACCAACAGCCGGAGGATACAGCCGAAGACCTTCCTTGATGCAAGCTTTCAAATACGGTAGATTCTTCATGTTATCCGGCGTCAAAGGGGAGTCTTTCTTCGGAAGAATGGACCTCAGCTCTTCTCGCAACCTTGCTTGTTTCTCTGGGTTTTTCGCCAAGCAGTACAAAACGCCAGTTGATCCTGAGGAGGTTGTATCGACGCCAGCCAGCAACATATCGAATACCATTACGAGTGCGACGTTACGATCAACTTTCAGCAGTTTCTCGAGGACGCTTTGCTGATCACTAGACAGAGTTGGATTCTTCTCCAGTCGGACTACAGCCGCGTCAACGTGGGACATGATGATCCTGGTCAGTTCGTCGAAGATTGTCATCAGACGCTTAAACGCTGGTGTTTTGTAGTACTTCCAGATTGAAGGTAGAATGTCCAGTTGGTAGGTCAGTTCGAACATCTCCCGGATGTACTGTTATCATAGAGTAATTAGCTAATGTTCTCACATGTCGACCATTATACCTACCGTCACCATGCTGCTTGTATCAGCTGAGAGATCCTTCTGCAATGCTCCCAGTCTCGTATCCAAAGCCAGCACTCCAATCGATTCCAGTGCCCATCGGTTCAACCACTGATTGAAGTCACCTGGAAGTTCATTCTTCTCATCGCGCAGTTCACCAATTCTGCAAGAGGTACCATTACAAGCACTATACAAAACAACATAAATCTACCCCTCGTACACTCCCATGAACTCCCTTGCGATCTCATCCAGCTTGTCCACGTACAGCCGAATCGTCTTGGGCTGCATCATCACCGGATTAACAATCGTACGGAACTGCTGCCAGTTCTCGCCCTGCTCCGAGAGCAACCCTCCCCAACCCCTGAACACTTCCGGCCGCACATTCTTTCGATAATAGTCAAACGTATCAATCCCCCTCCGATGCGGCCACGGTCCCTCATTCCTGAACAGCTTCACAAAATCATCCGTGTTGTACGTTAGCACGAAATCGTTCCGTCCAAACACCCCCGGCATCACCAACAGATCGCCGTAGTCTTCGCGCATACGCCGATGAATGTCCAGCAGCGTGACGTCATGGTAGCGACCTCCAGGCGCAAAGCCCCGCAGCATTTTCAGCACACTTGGGCGCGGGATCCGCTCATACGGCAGCGCATTGGCCCATTCCGGATCTGCGCTAGGTTCCGCAGCCGCTGTCTGAACTCTTCGAAGCCTTACCGTTAGTGGGCTTGAGTACACTTTTAAGCAACTAAATTCAAGTTTTCGCAACATTTCGGAAGTAAATCTCACAGCACGTCTTCTTTACCCAGTGAAGAATGAAACTGAAGTCGTTCAACGCGAATGAACAGTTCAACGCGCAACTGACCAGCTCAATGCGACTGTGTGCGCATGTGTAAGATAAAGATTTCGACAGTCGTTGCTGGTGTTGCCTCAGACTTTGTATACGCGATCCGACGAAATGAACGATAAGCCGTTAGAAGACCTTGGCAGTCATTTCGGAGTTTGTCAGTGGTGAGGCAAGTTTGATTGATGAATTAATCGTTTAAGCCATTGGTTTAAAGTAGTAATTTACTATAAAATTGTTACAAACGGGTCCGAAGGTGGACCCACTAAACCTTTACCAAACAAGCAATATCTGGTGAATATTTTTTCTGGAGATCTATAAACCACGTGGCCACTTTCTTGGAAATCTAAACCCCCATTCGTGGACTATTTTGTGTGGAGCGTGGACAATCGCCAGTGTAAATGATTTTTTATTCTTTTGTCCTCATCATAATTTACAAATTTTCTAATGAATTTCAGAATCATCATTCAGAATGATCAATCTACAGGCCATAAAATAATGTGCTGGTTGATCCAAATTTTTCAAATAAGTATTCTCAATAATTGTGTCTCCTAGGAATAAGATTCATTAAATCAATTTTTAAAATTAGTTGAAATACTAAATTAATCAACATTTATGATTATGATTATCTTTGTAGTAACTTCAAGAACTTGATGAAATCAAGTCGAACAAATAGATCTAGTTCACTAATTCAACAACCAATTGTGATATTTAAATCAATCCATCCTTTCGTTTGCCATAAATCAAATTAGAGCAGTCGGAATGAGGGGTAAACCCATAAAACTTCAACCCAAACGAGCAGCCGCTGGTGACCGAAAAAATCGCGTGTTAGACCCATTGCGATTTAACGACCCTTCCGAGCGCGGCAGAGTCAAAGCCATCCCCCGAACAAAAAATAACCCAACCTTTTAAAAAATCAATCAAACCGTTTTGCTCAACGGTTTTGTTTGGTAGCCCGCCGCGATTACCATTAAAATGTGTGCCGTGATGTAATTTAATAAATTGACTGTAGTCTTCTATCATTCACCAAAGCCATAAATCTGGTCCGGTTGTAAATCATCCGAAAAGGTTTGTTTTCGGGTGGACTGAGTCAATCATTCCCCCACAATCATGCAAATGTTGTGTTTGCTCCAAATTTGGCCAGGCAATCGCGTGCCGAACCGTCGTTAGCGATTTCCCCCCGCGATGGTAATCTTATCAGGGATGGTATCACACGACTTTGATAAGATAATGAGGTGGCGTTTGAACAAATGTTTTACTAGTGGTCCACTTCGACCATCTGGTAGCGAAGTTCGTTCGCCGGAGCGTTGATCAGGTTGCTGACCAAACGGAAATCGTCGTAGTTCCAGCGAACCTCGTATTGACGGACGACCCGCGCCACGATCATCTCCAGCTCCAGGTTGGCCATCCGAAGTCCGATGCAGGCCCGCGGGCCAAATCCGAACGGCAGAAACAGGAAACGATGGGTGTCCTTGCCGCTGGGACAACCCGAAGAGCGTTCCTTGAGCCACCGTTCCGGGAGGAACTCCTTGCCACGTGGGAAGTACTGGTCGTCTTGGTACAGGATGATCGAGGTCATGGCGACGTCCGTCTGGAAGAAATCTTGTGAATTCTAAAAGATTTTCAGTATTAACGTGCACTCACCCCCTTGGGAATCCGATAACCTTGCAGT
This sequence comes from Culex pipiens pallens, assembly GCF_016801865.2. Lineage (NCBI taxonomy): Eukaryota > Metazoa > Arthropoda > Insecta > Diptera > Culicidae > Culex > Culex pipiens. Next base: position 20,921,832 of record NC_068938.1, read on the forward strand.
ACGATGTCCTTGCCAGCTGCTCGGATATTCCCGGCCGTTGGAGTGTACAGCCGTAGACCTTCCTTTATGCAAGCTCGAAGATACGGAAGATTGCGCATGTTTTCCGGCGTCAGCGGTGAGTTCTTATGCGGAAGAATAGTCCTCAGCTCTTCCCGCAACCTCGCCTGCTTCTCTGGATTTTTGGCCAAGCAGTACAGAATGCCGCTGGATCCGGCAGAGGTCGTATCGACTCCAGCTAGCAGCATGTCCAGCGCCATTACGATCGCCACGTTGCGATCGATCTTCAGAAGCTTCTCCAGAACGCTCTGGTTGTCGTTGTTTGTGGTCGGATTTTTCTCCAGCCGGACGACGGCTTCGTTCACCTTGGCCATTACAATTCGCGTAACTTCATCTAACAGGGTCATGAGCCGCTTGAATGATTTTGTTTTGTAAAACTTCCAAATCGACGGTAGAATGTCCAGCTGATACATTAGCTCCAGAACTTCTCGGTTGTACTTCACGATGTTACTGATTTCCGTTGACATCTCCTTATCAAGCACTCCAAGTCTGGTGTCCAGAGCCAACACTCCCATCGTTTCAAGTGCCCATCGGTTCAACCACTGATTAAAATCAGCCGGCAGTTCATTCTTCTCATCACGAATGTCTCGAATTCTAAAATGAATTATCGCTCATTACGATTAATCATACCACTTACAAATCCTTACACTCCCATGAACTCCCGCGCAACCTCATCCAACTTGTCCACGTACAGACGAATCGTCTTCGGCTGCAGCATCACCGGATTCACGATCGTCCGAAACTGTTGCCAGCTTTCCCCCTGTTCGTTCACCAACCCTCCAAGTCCCTTGAACACATCCGGCCGAACATGCTTTCGGTAGTGCACGAAGGTATCTAGTCCCCTTCGATTCGGCCAATGTCCCTCGGTACGGAACAGCTTCTCGTAGTCATCCGGACTGTAGCTAACCACCGTATCTTTCCGACCCAAAATACCCGGAATCACCAACAGATCACCAAAGTCCTCCCGGAAGCGCCGATGCGCGTCCAGAATGGGCAGGTTGTGATATCGACCTGTAACCAGCAATCCCGTCAGCGCAGTCTTCTTCTCGAAACGCTCAAGGTCATTTACCTCCGGGAGCGAATCCTCTGAGCATAGTTAGCCAACCCAGCCGAGGAATCTTCTCGTACGGCAGCGCGTAGGGCCATTCGGGATCAACGCCATCGGAGGCCACTTGCTGAGGTCGCGCCTGGACACTTTGAAAGCGAATCTTTGCCGCAAAAAATGATGAAGACTTTGGTTTAAAAATAATACTGCGTAGCATTTTCAGCAACTAACAAGTGCAACCACTTTATACAACGTCTAATCACACCTCAAATACTAGCGACCTACTAAAGTATACTAGCAGCTAGAAAGTGAGACCAGATGTGAGAGTTGCGATGCTCAAACAGTGCAGTGAATGAGATAATGATCCCCGCTCTGCGTTAGTAGTTGTAGTTTCCCGCGAATGAATGTGGGATGTTCTCAACTAAGAATAGTGGTTCACTCTCACAGTGTAATATTTAGTAAGAGTTCATCAGAATTTATTCATACACCTCGACCATTTCAAATCTCAACTAATTCTCCAGAATATTAACCAGCGAGCTGACCAGCTTCAACTCTTCGTAGTTCCACCGGTACTTAAACCGTCGCGTAATCCTCGCCACCAGCAGCTCCATCTCCAGGTTGGCCATCCGAAGACCGATGCAGGCCCGCGGGCCAAACCCGAAAGGTAGAAACAGAAACGGATGCGTTTGATTCGCGCTGGGACAGCCCGTCGATTCCGGCTCGTCTTTGAGCCAGCGTTCCGGCAGGAACTCGCCCCCGCGTGGAAAGTGCTTGTCCTCGTGGTACATGATGATCGACGCTAGGGCGACGGCGGTCTATTTTGAAAAAAGATCTTGAAGGTATAACCTATAGTCTAGACGGACTCAAACTTTCACCCTTGGGCACTTGGTAGCCCTGAAGAACAAGATCCTTTCCAGCGGCACGGATATTACCAGCGATTGGAGAGTACATTCGAAGTCCCTCTTTTATGCAAGCTCGAAGGTACGGTAGATTACGCATGTTCTGCGGAGTCAACGGAGAGTCCCGCTTCGGCAGGATGTTTCGAAGCTCGTCACGAAGCTTGGCCTGTTTGTCCGGATTCTTTGCCAAGCAGTACAGAATGCTGGTGGTGGCGGAAGTGGTCTGTAATTTTAACTGTCAAATATGAGGTTCAACGTACTCCAGATCACAAGTACCGTATCAACCCCAGCCATGAGCATGTCGAAAGCCATCACAACCGCTACGTGACGATCAACCTTCAACAGCTTCTCGAGTACGCTCTGACTGTCACTTGACTGCGTGGGATTGTTCTCCATTCGAATGATCGCTTCATCTACCTTGGACATAACGATTCTGAGAGATTAGAGTAGGGTTAGGTTCATGATAGGTATTGATGAACGCTCGACTGACCTCGTCAGTTCATCAAGTAAAGCCATTAACTTATTGAATGTTGACGTTTTGTAGAACTTCCATATTGAAGGTAGAACATCCAGCTTCCAGGTTAGCTGGAATACTTCCCGAATATACTGCAAAAATAATCAGTTTCAAAAGGGAAATTTCAAGTAATGTCTTTCAGACCTTGATGATATCACGAGAATCGTTTGAACTCTTTCTCAAGACACCCGAACCGGGTATCCAATGCCAACACTCCAATCGTCTCCAGTGCCCAACGGTTCAACCAGTGATGAAAGTCACCCGGCATCTCGTTCTTCTCGTCGCGAAGGTTATGGATAACTTCCATAAACTCCCGCGCAACTTCGTCCAGCTTGTCCACGTACAGCCGGATCGTCTTCGGCTGCATCATTACCGGATTCACGATCGTCCGGAAGCGTTGCCAGCTTTCCCCCTGCTCGTTTACCAGCCCTCCCATTCCCTTGAACACATCCGGCCGAACCTTGTTCCGATAGTACACAAAAGTGTCCATCCCCCTCCGATTCGGCCACTGTCCCTCGGTCCGGAACAGCTTCTCGTAATCATCCGGACTGAAGCTCATCAGCGTGTCCTTGCGTCCGAGCACTCCCGGAACACGTACCAAATCACCGTAGCTATCCCGCATGATCCGATGCATGTCCATGATTGAGAGATCCTTGGTTTGACCTTGGAACAGAATCCCGCTCAGCATCATCGTGACACTTGGCCCCGGGATCTTGTTGTACGGCATAGCCGAAGCCCAAGCTGGATCCACTGCATCGCCCGGAGTCAGCTTCGTTGAAAGATTTCGAAGCGCTACAGAGTAGCTTGATGTTCGACCTCTAATTATACGTAGCATTGCTTCCAGTTCTCGACAATCACTGAGTGCATCTGCTCTGAGACGATTGAAAATTGCAGTAATTCAACACGTTACTACGTTGTAGTTGTTCATGAATCAGAAGGTTCATTTCTGAGAGCATGAGTGTGAGTATAGGGAAATCTTCAACAACTCGATTAGGCGATGACTTGCAACAAGATAACGTTTATTTCCAACCCTAACTATCGACCTCCACCATCTCGAACCGCAGCTCGTTCGACGGAATGTTCACCAGTGCCGTCAGAATCTTCAGCTCGTCATAGTTCCAGCGGTACTCGAATTGGCGTGTAACCCGCGCCACGACCATCTCCATCTCCATCATGGCCAGCCGCCGCCCGATGCAGGTCCGTGGCCCGAAACCGAACGGCAGGAACAGAAACGGATGCGCGTCCTTTCCGCTGGGACAACCGGAAGTTTCCTTGAGCCAGCGCTCTGGCAGGAATTCCGACCCGCGGGCGAAGTGCTGATCTTCGGTGTACATGATGACGGAGGCCATGGCTACGTCAGTCTGTGTGTTAAAGCATTCCTTGATATCTTGAACTAGTTTGGAGGACAAACTTGGCTTACCCCCTTGGGAATCTGATATCCCTGAAGAACCAGATCCTTTCCAGCTGCACGGATGTTCCCGGCCGTTGGCGGATACATTCGCAGAGATTCCTTGATGCAAGCTCGAAGATACGGAAGGTTCCGCATGTTATCCGGCGTCAACGGGGAGTCTTTGTTCGGCAAGACTGTGCGAAGTTCTTCCCGAAGTTTGGCCTGCTTGTCCGGATTTTTGGCCAAGCAGTACAGGATTCCGATGGTTCCGGAAGCGGTGGTATCCACTCCGGCTAGCAGCATATCCAGTGCCATTACGACCGCAACGTGGCGATCAACTTTGAGGAGTTTCTCCAAAACACTCTGGTTGTCGCTGGACGCTGAGGGATTCTTCTCCATCCGGACTATGGCTTCGTCCACCTTGGACATGATGATTCTGTGAAAAGTGGAGATGATCGTGTTGTTTTATAGCTGCATCTTTACTCCTACCTGGTTAGTTCATCCAGAACGTTCATCAGTCGCTTAAACGCTGGAGTCTTGTAGTACTTCCAGACTGATGGCAACACGTCCAGCTGATAGGTCAGCTCGAACACCTCTCGTACGTACTTGATCATATCGCTGGAATCTTGGGATATATCCTTCTCCAAAACCCCAAACCTCGTGTCCAAAGCCAGCACTCCGATCATCTCAAGAGCCCAACGGTTCAACCACTGGTTGAAATCACCTGGCAGTTCGTTCTTGTCATCACGCAAGTTACGAATTCTAAAAGACATTTCATGAGATATGCTGTACTATCACCAACCAACCTTCTTACATTCCCATGAAATCCCTGGAAACCTCATCCAGCTTGTCCACGTACAGCCGAACCGTCTTCGGCTGCAACATCACCGGGTTCACGATCGTCCGGAAGTGATGCCAGTTTTCCCCCTGCTCGTTCACCAGCCCTCCCATCCCCTTGAACACATCCGGCCGAACCTCGTTCCTGTAGTGCATAAAGGTGTCCAGCCCCCTTCGATTCGGCCACGGCCCCTCGCTCCGGAACAGCTTCTGGTAGTCATCCGGACTGTAACTTACCACCGTATCCTTCCGTCCGAAAGCCCCCGGAAAGATCACCAAGTTTCCGTAGTCCGCGCGAAAACGCCGATGAAGCTCCATAATGTTGACATCGTAGTAGCGACCTGCAAGATCATCAATCAACGATGAACTTTCGTACGTTTACTTCATTCATTCATTCCTCATCCACACAGCTGATCTTCACCGGCACGTCGTATACGATCAAGGTCACACGCAGTCGCACAGCGGCTCAAGCTACTTCGGTAGTAGTGGTGAGATTTTGCCCCAAGACCTGTTTATTACCCCGAAAAAATGAACACCATCTCACCTCCGGGTGCGAATCCCCTGAGCATCTTCAGCACTCCAGGCTGTGGGATCTTCTCGTACGGCAGGGCGTTGGCCCACTCCGGATCGACATCGGATGCCGGCTGCGCCTGGACGCTACGCCAACGAACGGCAGCCGGTCCAGCGAACGCCACAGAACAACCGGGCTTGTACGCAACTAAACTTCGCAACATTTCGGACAAATGTAGGTCAACAACCGCAGATATCACACCTCACTCAACTGAAAACGATGAGAGAACTGGAACTGAACGACTGCGCAAAATAAGCTTCCAGAGTGGTGAAGACGTCGCGACGCCAACGCAGACTGACCGACGCGATAATTATACATGTTCAAGAGTGTCTTCGGTACCCGGAGTCATGGTTGCGAACATGTGTTGGATAATTGCTTCATTCATCCGCGGGCGCGAGCGCGCGATAGAGCGAAGTTTGTGTGTATGTGTGCATGAAAGTGAACTTGGCGCCGCGATCAACGTTTGGATGTGGTTTGACCTTGGAATCAGCTGAAATTGTGGGATTGAAGTGATGTTTGTGTCGCGCGGGTTTCGTTTCACAAGTGTTCACCAACATAGCGTCAGCGTTATGAATGAGTCACGGGTGGTATTTGATATGGATGAATAACTCAGTGAAATTGTATACTTTATGTTTCTTTTGAAATGTTGGATTGAGTTTAAAGCACAAAACCAAATGTTGGAGCTTTCATTATGTTGAATTGTTTTAAATTCGTTTCAATTCTTTTTAATTATTTTAAATTCTTTAAAATTCTTTTGAATTCTTTTAAATTCTTTTAAATTCTTCTAAATTCTATTTTTTTTAATTCTTTTAAATTCTTTTAAATTCTTTTAAATTCTTTAAAATTCATTTAAATTCATTTTAATTCTTTTAAATTCTTTTAAATTCATTTAAATTCTTTTAAATTCTTTTAAATTCTTTTAAATTCTTTTAAATTCTTTTAAATTCTTTTAAATTCTTTTAAATTCTTTTAAATTCTTTTAAATTCTTTTAAATTCTTTTAAATTCTTTAAAATTCTTTTAAATTCTTTTAAATTCTTTTAAATTCTTTTAAATTCTTTTAAATTCTTTTAAATTCTTTTAAATTCTTTTAAATTCTTTTAAATTCTTTTAAATTCTTTTAAATTCTTTTAAATTCTTTTAAATTCTTTTAAATTCTTTTAAATTCTTTCAAATTCTTTTAAATTCTTTTAAATTCTTTAAAATTCTTTTAAATTCTTTTAAATTCTTTTAAATTCTTTTAAATTCTTTTAAATTCTTTTAAATTCTTTTAAATTCTTTTAAATTCTTTTAAATTCTTTTAAATTCTTTTTAATTCTTTTAAATTCTTTTAAATTCTTTTAAATTCTTTTAAATTCTTTCAAATTCTTTTAAATTCTTTTAAATTCTTTAAAATTCTTTTAAATTCTTTTAAATTCTTTTAAATTCTTTTAAATTCTTTTAAATTCTTTTAAATTCTTTTAAATTCTTTTAAATTCTTTTAAATTCTTTTAAATTCTTTTAAATTCTTTTAAATTCTTTTAAATTCTTTTAAATTCTTTTAAATTCTTTTAAATTCTTTTAAATTCTTTTAAATTCTTTTAAATTCTTTTAAATTCTTTTAAATTCTTTTAAATTCTTTTAAATTCTTTTAAATTCTTTTAAATTCTTTTAAATTCTTTTAAATTCTTTTAAATTCTTTAAAATTCTTTTAAATTCTTTTAAATTCTTTTAAATTCTTTTAAATTCTTTTAAATTCTTTTAAATTCTTTTAAATTCTTTTAAATTCTTTTAAATTCTTTGAAATTCTTTCAAATTCTTTTAAATTCTTTTAAATTCTTTTAAATTCTTTTAAATTCTTTTAAATTCTTTTAAATTCTTTTAAATTCTTTTAAATTCTTTTAAATTCTTTTAAATTCTTTTAAATTCTTTTAAATTCTTTTAAATTCTTTTAAATTCTTTTAAATTCTTTTAAATTCTTTTAAATTCTTTTAAATTCTTTTAAATTCTTTTAAATTCTTTCAAATTCTTTTAAATTCTTTTAAATTCTTTAAAATTCTTTTAAATTCTTTTAAATTCTTTTAAATTCTTTTAAATTCTTTTAAATTCTTTTAAATTCTTTTAAATTCTTTTAAATTCTTTTAAATTCTTTTAAATTCTTTTAAATTCTTTTAAATTCTTTTTAATTCTTTTAAATTCTTTTAAATTCTTTTAAATTCTTTTAAATTCTTTCAAATTCTTTTAAATTCTTTTAAATTCTTTAAAATTCTTTTAAATTCTTTTAAATTCTTTTAAATTCTTTTAAATTCTTTTAAATTCTTTTAAATTCTTTTAAATTCTTTTAAATTCTTTTAAATTCTTTTAAATTCTTTTAAATTCTTTTAAATTCTTTTAAATTCTTTTAAATTCTTTTAAATTCTTTTAAAATCTTTTAAAATCTTTTAAATTCTTTTAAATTCTTTTAAATTCTTTTAAATTCTTTTAAATTCTTTTAAATTCTTTTAAATTCTTGTAAATTCTTGTAAATTCTTTTAAATTCTTTTAAATTCTTTTAAATTCTTTTAAATTCTTTTAAATTCTTTTAAATTCTTTTAAATTCTTTTAAATTCTTTTAAATTCTTTTAAATTCTTTTAAATTCTTTTAAATTCTTTTCAATTCTTTTAAATTCTTTGAAATTCTTTTAAATTCTTTCAAATTCTTTTAAATTCTTTTAAATTCTTTTAAATTCTTTTAAATTCTTTTAAATTCTTTTAAATTCTTTTAAATTCTTTTAAATTCTTTTAAATTCTTTTAAATTCTTTTAAATTCTTTTAAATTCTTTTAAATTCTTTTAAATTCTTTTAAATTCTTTTAAATTCTTTTAAATTCTTTTAAATTCTTTAAAATTCTTTTAAATTCTTTTAAATTCTTTTAAATTCTTTTAAATTCTTTTAAATTCTTTTAAATTCTTTTAAATTCTTTTAAATTCTTTTAAATTCTTTTAAATTCTTTTAAATTCTTTTAAATTCTTTTAAATTCTTTTAAATTCTTTTAAATTCTTTTAAATTCTTTTAAATTCTTTTAAATTCTTTTAAATTCTTTTAAATTCTTTGAAATTCTTTTAAATTCTTTCAGATTCTTTTAAATTCTTTTAAATTCTTTTAAATTCTTTTAAATTCTTTTAAATTCTTTTAAATTCTTTTAAATTCTTTTAAATTCTTTTAAATTCTTTTAAATTCTTTTAAATTCTTTTAAATTCTTTTAAATTCTTTTAAATTCTTTTAAATTCTTTTAAATTCTTTTAAATTCTTTTAAATTCTTTTAAATTCTTTTAAATTCTTTTAAATTCTTTAAAATTCTTTTAAATTCTTTTAAATTCTTTTAAATTCTTTTAAATTCTTTTAAATTCTTTTAAATTCTTTTAAATTCTTTTAAATTCTTTTAAATTCTTTGAAATTCTTTCAAATTCTTTTAAATTCTTTTAAATTCTTTTAAATTCTTTTAAATTCTTCTAAATTCTATTTTTTTTTTAATTCTTTTAAATTCTTTTAAATTCTTTTAAATTCTTTAAAATTCATTTAAATTCATTTTAATTCTTTTAAATTCTTTTAAATTCTTTTAAATTCTTTTAAATTCTTTTAAATTCTTTTAAACTTTTTTAAATTCTTTAATAAAATTTTAAATTCTTTAAAATTCTTTTAAATTCTTTTAAATTCTTTAAAATTCTTTAAAATTCTTTAAAATTTTTTAAATCCTTTTAATTTTTTTTTAATTCTTTTAAATTCTTTTCAATTCTTCTAAATTCTTTTGAATTCTTTTAAATTCTTTTAAATTCTTTTAAATTCTTTCAAAATTCTTTTAAATTCTTTTAAATTCTTTTAAATTCTTTTAAATTCTTTTAATTTTTTTTAAATTCTTTTAAATTCTTTTAAATTCTTTTAAATTCTTTTAAATTCTTTTAAATTATTTTAAATTCTTTTGAATTCTTTTAAATCCTTTTAAATTCTTTTAAATTCTAAAAAATTCTTTTGAATTCTTTTAATTTTTTTTAATTCCTTAACAATCATAAATTTTTTTTTAGTTTTTTTTATTCTTCAGATTTTTCAAATAGTTTTCAATTATTTTAAATTATTTTTTTCCAAAAAGCTTAAAAATTTATTTAATTTTTTTTAAATATTTTTTTATTCTTTTAAATTCTTATGAATTCTTTTAAACTAATTCAAATTCTTTTAAAAAAAATCTTTAAAATTCATTTTAAAAATTATTGTCATTAAATTATTTTGTTTATTGTTTTTTTTTGTACAGTAAGTATAGACAAACAATCGCTGAAAGTTTAAAATCGGAGGTGTACGTGGACGTGGGCCGGAGCACTTCGATACGATCTTTTGAACAAACCGAGCAAAATCACCAAAAACTACCTCTTGAATTTAGTTTAAATTTGTTAAAAATTGTATAAAATTATTTAAAATTGTTTAAAATTGTTCAAGGCTTTTTCTTAATTTAAAAAAATAAAATTGTTTGAACATGTTTAAAATTGTTTAATTTTTTTTATTAAAAAAAATGAAATTTGTTTAGAAATGTTTAAAGTTACTAAAATTTTTTAATTTTTTGTAAAATTGTTTAAAATTATTTAAAATTGTTTAAAATTACTAAAACTGATTAAAATTGTTCAAAATTGTTTAGAATTGTTTAAAATTGTTTAAAATTGTTTAAAATTGTTTAAAATTGTTTAAAATTGTTTAAAATTGTTTAAAATTGTTTAAAATTGTTTAAAATTGTTTAAAATTGTTTAAAATTGTTTAAAATTGTTTAAAATTGTTTAAAATTGTTTAAAATTGTTTAAAATTGTTTAAAATTGTTTAAAATTGTTTAAAATTGTTTAAAATTGTTTAAAATTGTTTAAATTGTTTAAAATTGTTTAAAATTGTTTAAAATTGTTTAAAATTGTTTAAAATTGTTTAAAATTGTTTAAAATTGTTTAAAATTGTTTAAAATTGTTTAAAATTGTTTAAAATTGTTTAAAATTGTTTAAAATTGTTTAAAATTGTTTAAAATTGTTTAAAATTGTTTAAAATTGTTTAAAATTGTTTAAAATTGTTTAAAATTGTTAAAATTGTTTAAAATTGTTTAAAATTGTTTAAAATTGTTTAAAATTGTTTAAAATTGTTTAAAATTGTTTAAAATTGTTTAAAATTGTTTAAAATTGTTTAAAATTGTTTAAAATTGTTTAAAATTGTTTAAAATTGTTTAAAATTGTTTAAAATTGTTTAAAATTGTTTAAAATTGTTTAAAATTGTTTAAAATTGTTTAAAATTGTTTAAAATTGTTTAAAATTGTTTAAAATTGTTTAAAATTGTTTAAAATTGTTTAAAATTGTTTAAAATTGTTTAAAATTGTTTAAAATTGTTTAAAATTGTTTAAAATTGTTTAAAATTGTTTAAAATTGTTTAAAATTGTTTAAAATTGTTTAAAATTGTTTAAAATTGTTTAAAATTGTTTAAAATTGTTTAAAATTGTTTAAAATTGTTTAAAATTGTTTAAAATTGTTTAAAATTGTTTAAAATTGTTTAAAATTGTTTAAAATTGTTTAAAATTGTTTAAAATTGTTTAAAATTGTTTAAAATTGTTTAAAATTGTTTAAAATTGTTTAAAATTGTTTAAAATTGTTTAAAATTGTTTAAAATTGTTTAAAATTGTTTAAAATTGTTTAAAATTGTTTAAAATTGTTTAAAATTGTTTAAAATTGTTTTAAAATTGTTTAAAATTGTTTAAAATTGTTTAAAATTGTTTAAAATTGTTTAAAATTGTTTAAAATTGTTTAAAATTGTTTAAAATTGTTTAAAATTGTTTAAAATTGTTTAAAATTGTTTAAAATTGTTTAAAATTGTTTAAAATTGTTTAAAATTGTTTAAAATTGTTTAAAATTGTTTAAAATTGTTTAAAATTGTTTAAAATTGTTTAAAATTGTTTAAAATTGTTTAAAATTGTTTAAAATTGTTTTAAAATTGTTTAAAATTGTTTAAAATTGTTTAAAATTGTTTAAAATTGTTTAAAATTGTTTAAAATTGTTTAAAATTGTTTAAAATTGTTTAAAATTGTTTAAAATTGTTTAAAATTGTTTAAAATTGTTTAAAATTGTTTAAAATTGTTTAAAATTGTTTAAAATTGTTTAAAATTGTTTAAAATTGTTTAAAATTGTTTAAAATTGTTTAAAATTGTTTAAAATTGTTTAAAATTGTTTAAAATTGTTTAAAATTGTTTAAAATTGTTTAAAATTGTTTAAAATTGTTTAAAATTGTTTAAAATTGTTTAAAATTGTTTAAAATTGTTTAAAATTGTTTAAAATTGTTTAAAATTGTTTAAAATTGTTTAAAATTGTTTAAAATTGTTTAAAATTGTTTAAAATTGTTTAAAATTGTTTAATTTTTTGTAATTGTTAAATTGTTTAAAATTGTTTAAAATTGTTTAATTTTTTGAAATTATTTAAAATTGTTTAAAATTGTTTAAAATTGTTTAAAATTGTTTAAAATTGTTTAAAATTGTTTAAAATTGTTTAAAATTGTTTAAAATTGTTTAAAATTGTTTAAAATTGTTTAAAATTGTTTAAAATTGTTTAAAATTGTTTAAAATTGTTTAAAATGTTTAAAATTGTTTAAAATTGTTTAAAATTGTTTAAAATTGTTTAAAATTGTTTAAAATTGTTTAAAATTGTTTAAAATTGTTTAAAATTGTTTAAAATTGTTTAAAATTGTTTAAAATTGTTTAAAATTGTTTAAAATTGTTTAAAATTGTTTAAAATTGTTTAAAATTGTTTAAAATTGTTTAAAATTGTTTAAAATTGTTTAAAATTGTTTAAAATTGTTTAAATTGTTTAAAATTGTTTAAAATTGTTTAAAATTGTTTAAAATTGTTTAAAATTGTTTAAAATTGTTTAAAATTGTTTAAAATTGTTTAAAATTGTTTAAAATTGTTTAAAATTGTTTAAAATTGTTTAAAATTGTTTAAAATTGTTTAAAATTGTTTAAAATTGTTTAAAATTGTTTAAAATTGTTTAAAATTGTTTAAAATTGTTTAAAATTGTTTAAAATTGTTTAAAATTGTTTAAAATTGTTTAAAATTGTTTAAAATTGTTTAAAATTGTTTTAAAATTGTTTAAAATTGTTTAAAATTGTTTAAAATTGTTTAAAATTGTTTAAAATTGTTTAAAATTGTTTAAAATTGTTTAAAATTGTTTAAAATTGTTTAAAATTGTTTAAAATTGTTTAAAATTGTTTAAAATTGTTTAAAATTGTTTAAAATTGTTTAAAATTGTTTAAAATTGTTTAAAATTGTTTAAAATTGTTTAAAATTGTTTAAAATTGTTTAAAATTGTTTAAAATTGTTTAAAATTGTTTAAAATTGTTTAAAATTGTTTAAAATTGTTTAAAATTGTTTAAAATTGTTTAAAATTGTTTAAAATTGTTTAAAATTGTTTAAAATTGTTTAAAATTGTTTAAAATTGTTTAAAATTGTTTAAAATTGTTTAAAATTGTTTAAAATTGTTTAAAATTGTTTAAAATTGTTTAAAATTGTTTAAAATTGTTTAAAATTGTTTAAAATTGTTTAAAATTGTTTAAAATTGTTTAAAATTGTTTAAAATTGTTTAAAATTGTTTAAAATTGTTTAAAATTGTTTAAAATTGTTTAAAATTGTTTAAAATTGTTTAAAATTGTTTAAAATTGTTTAAAATTGTTTAAAATTGTTTAAAATTGTTTAAAATTGTTTAAAATTGTTTAAAATTGTTTAAAATTGTTTAAAATTGTTTAAAATTGTTTAAAATTGTTTAAAATTGTTTAAAATTGTTTAAAATTGTTTAAAATTGTTTAAAATTGTTTAAAATTGTTTAAAATTGTTTAAAATTGTTTAAAATTGTTTAAAATTGTTTAAAATTGTTTAAAATTGTTTAAAATTGTTTAAAATTGTTTAAAATTGTTTAAAATTGTTTAAAATTGTTTAAAATTGTTTAAAATTGTTTAAAATTGTTTAAAATTGTTTAAAATTGTTTAAAATTGTTTAAAATTGTTTAAAATTGTTTAAAATTGTTTAAAATTGTTTAAAATTGTTTAAAATTGTTTAAAAATTGTTTAAAATTGTTTAAAATTGTTTAAAATTGTTTAAAATTGTTTAAAATTGTTTAAAATTGTTTAAAATTGTTTAAAATTGTTTAAAATTGTTTAAAATTGTTTAAAATTGTTTAAAATTGTTTAAAATTGTTTAAAATTGTTTAAAATTGTTTAAAATTGTTTAAAATTGTTTAAAATTGTTTAAAATTGTTTAAAATTGTTTAAAATTGTTTAAAATTGTTTAAAATTGTTTAAAATTGTTTAAAATTGTTTAAAATTGTTTAAAATTGTTTAAAATTGTTTAAAATTGTTTAAAATTGTTTAAAATTGTTTAAAATTGTTTAAAATTGTTTAAAATTGTTTAAAATTGTTTAAAATTGTTTAAAATTGTTTAAAATTGTTTAAAATTGTTTAAAAAATGTTGAAAAATGTTTAAAATTGATTAAAATTGTTTAAAATTGTTTAAAATTGTTTAAAATTGTTTAAAATTGTTTAAAATTGTTTAAAATTGTTTAAAATTGTTTAAAATTGTTTAAAATTGTTTAAAATTGTTTAAAATTGTTTAAAATTGTTTAAAATTGTTTAAAATTGTTTAAAATTGTTTAAAATTGTTTAAAATTGTTTAAAATTGTTTAAAATTGTTTAAAATTGTTTAAAATTGTTTAAAATTGTTTAAAATTGTTTAAAATTGTTTAAAATTGTTTAAAATTGTTTAAAATTGTTTAAAATTGTTTAAAATTGTTTAAAATTGTTTAAAATTGTTTAAAATTGTTTAAAATTGTTTAAAATTGTTTAAAATTGTTTAAAATTGTTTAAAATTGTTTAAAATTGTTTTAAATTGTTTAAAATTGTTTAAAATTGTTTAAAATTGTTTAAAATTGTTTAAAATTGTTTAAAATTGTTTAAAATTGTTTAAAATTGTTTAAAATTGTTTAAAATTGTTTAAAATTGTTTAAAATTGTTTAAAATTGTTTAAAATTGTTTAAAATTGTTTAAAATTGTTTAAAATTGTTTAAAATTGTTTAAAATTGTTTAAAATTGTTTAAAATTGTTTAAAATTGTTTAAAATTGTTTAAAATTGTTTAAAATTGTTTAAAATTGTTTAAAATTGTTTAAAATTGTTAAAATTGTTTAAAATTGTTTAAAATTGTTTAAAATTGTTTAAAATTGTTTAAAATTGTTTAAAATTTTTTAAAATTGTTTAAAATTGTTTAAAATTGTTTAAAATTGTTTAAAATTGTTTAAAATTGTTTAAAATTGTTTAAAATTGTTTAAAATTGTTTAAAATTGTTTAAAATTGTTTAAAATTGTTTAAAATTGTTTAAAATTGTTTAAAATTGTTTAAAATTTTTTAAAATTGTTTAAAATTGTTTAAAATTGTTTAAAATTGTTTAAAATTGTTTAAAATTGTTTTAAAATTGTTTAAAATTGTTTAAAATTGTTTAAAATTGTTTAAAATTGTTTAAAATTGTTTAAAATTGTTTAAAATTGTTTAAAATTGTTTAAAATTGTTTAAAATTGTTTAAAATTGTTTAAAATTGTTTAAAATTGTTTAAAATTGTTTAAAATTGTTTAAAATTGTTTAAAATTGTTTAAAATTGTTTAAAATTGTTTAAAATTGTTTAAAATTGTTTAAAATTGTTTAAAATTGTTTAAAATTGTTTAAAATTGTTTAAAATTGTTTAAAATTGTTTAAAATTGTTTAAAATTGTTTAAAATTGTTTAAAATTTTTTAAAATTGTTTAAAATTGTTTAAAATTGTTTAAAATTGTTTAAAATTGTTTAAAATTGTTTAAAATTGTTTAAAATTGTTTAAAATTGTTTAAAATTGTTTTAAAATTGTTTAAAATTGTTTAAAATTGTTTAAAATTGTTTAAAATTGTTTAAAATTGTTTAAAATTGTTTAAAATTGTTTAAAATTGTTTAAAATTGTTTAAAATTGTTTAAAATTGTTTAAAATTGTTTAAAATTGTTTAAAATTGTTTTAAAATTGTTTAAAATTGTTTAAAATTGTTTAAAATTGTTTAAAATTGTTTAAAATTGTTTAAAATTGTTTAAAATTGTTTAAAATTGTTTAAAATTGTTTAAAATTGTTTAAAATTGTTTAAAATTGTTTAAAATTGTTTAAAATTGTTTAAAATTGTTTAAAATTGTTTAAAATTGTTTAAAATTGTTTAAAATTGTTTAAAATTGTTTAAAATTGTTTAAAATTGTTTAAAATTGTTTAAAATTGTTTAAAATTGTTTAAAATTGTTTAAAATTGTTTAAAATTGTTTAAAATTGTTTAAAATTGTTTAAAATTGTTTAAAATTGTTTAAAATTGTTTAAAATTGTTTAAAATTGTTTAAAATTGTTTAAAATTGTTTAAAATTGTTTAAAATTGTTTAAAATTGTTTAAAATTGTTTAAAATTGTTTAAAATTGTTTAAAATTGTTTAAAATTGTTTAAAATTGTTTAAAATTGTTTAAAATTGTTTAAAATTGTTTAAAATTGTTTAAAATTGTTTAAAATTGTTTAAAATTGTTTAAAATTGTTTAAAATTGTTTAAAATTGTTTAAAATTGTTTAAAATTGTTTAAAATTGTTTAAAATTGTTTAAAATTGTTTAAAATTGTTTAAAATTGTTTAAAATTGTTTAAAATTGTTTAAAATTGTTTAAAATTGTTTAAAATTGTTTAAAATTGTTTAAAATTGTTTAAAATTGTTTAAAATTGTTTAAAATTGTTTAAAATTGTTTAAAATTGTTTAAAATTGTTTAAAATTGTTTAAAATTGTTTAAAATTGTTTAAAATTGTTTAAAATTGTTTAAAATTGTTTAAAATTGTTTAAAATTGTTTAAAATTGTTTAAAATTGTTTAAAATTGTTTCAAAATTGTTTAAAATTGTTTAAAATTGTTTAAAATTGTTTAAAATTGTTTAAAATTGTTTAAAATTGTTTAAAATTGTTTTAAAATTGTTTAAAATTGTTTAAAATTGTTTAAAATTGTTTAAAATTGTTTAAAATTGTTTAAAATTGTTTAAAATTGTTTAAAATTGTTTAAAATTGTTTAAAATTGTTTAAAATTGTTTAAAATTGTTTAAAATTGTTTAAAATTGTTTAAAATTGTTTAAAATTGTTTAAAATTGTTTAAAATTGTTTAAAATTGTTTAAAATTGTTTAAAATTGTTTAAAATTGTTTAAAATTGTTTAAAATTGTTTAAAATTGTTTAAAATTGTTTAAAATTGTTTAAATTGTTTAAAATTGTTTAAAATTGTTTAAAATTGTTTAAAATTGTTTAAAATTGTTTAAAATTGTTTAAAATTGTTTAAAATTGTTTAAAATTGTTTAAAATTGTTTAAAATTGTTTAAAATTGTTTAAAATTGTTTAAAATTGTTTAAAATTGTTTAAAATTGTTTAAAATTGTTTAAAATTGTTTAAAATTGTTTAAAATTGTTTAAAATTGTTTAAAATTGTTTAAAATTGTTTAAAATTGTTTAAAATTGTTTAAAATTGTTTAAAATTGTTTAAAATTGTTTAAAATTGTTTAAAATTGTTTAAAATTGTTTAAAATTGTTTAAAATTGTTTAAAATTGTTTAAAATTGTTTAAAATTGTTTAAAATTGTTTAAAATTGTTTAAAATTGTTTAAAATTGTTTAAAATTGTTTAAAATTGTTTAAAATTGTTTAAAATTGTTTAAAATTGTTTAAAATTGTTTAAAATTGTTTAAAATTGTTTTAAAATTGTTTAAAATTGTTTAAAATTGTTTAAAATTGTTTAAAATTGTTTAAAATTGTTTAAAATTGTTTAAAATTGTTTAAAATTGTTTAAAATTGTTTAAAATTGTTTAAAATTGTTTAAAATTGTTTAAAATTGTTTAAAATTGTTTAAAATTTTTTAAAATTGTTTAAAATTGTTTAAAATTGTTTAAAATTGTTTAAAATTGTTTAAAATTGTTTAAAATTGTTTAAAATTGTTTAAAATTGTTTAAATTGTTTAAAATTGTTTAAAATTGTTTAAAATTGTTTAAAATTGTTTAAAATTGTTTAAAATTGTTTAAAATTGTTTAAAATTGTTTAAAATTGTTTAAAATTGTTTAAAATTGTTTAAAATTGTTTAAAATTGTTTAAAATTGTTTAAAATTGTTTAAAATTGTTTAAAATTGTTTAAAATTGTTTAAAATTGTTTAAAATTGTTTAAAATTGTTTAAAATTGTTTAAAATTGTTTAAAATTGTTTAAAATTGTTTAAAATTGTTTAAAATTGTTTAAATTGTTTAAAATTGTTTAAAATTGTTTAAAATTGTTTAAAATTGTTTAAAATTGTTTAAAATTGTTTAAAATTGTTTAAAATTGTTTAAAATTGTTTAAAATTGTTTAAAATTGTTTAAAATTGTTTAAAATTGTTTAAATTGTTTAAAATTGTTTAAAATTGTTTAAAATTGTTTAAAATTGTTTAAAATTGTTTAAAATTGTTTAAAATTGTTTAAAATTGTTTAAAATTGTTTAAAATTGTTTAAAATTGTTTAAAATTGTTTAAAATTGTTTAAAATTGTTTAAAATTGTTTAAAATTGTTTAAAATTGTTTAAAATTGTTTAAAATTGTTTAAAATTGTTTAAAATTGTTTAAAATTGTTTAAAATTGTTTAAAATTGTTTAAAATTGTTTAAAATTGTTTAAAATTGTTTAAAATTGTTTAAAATTGTTTAAAATTGTTTAAAATTGTTTAAAATTGTTTAAAATTGTTTAAAATTGTTTAAAATTGTTTTAAATTGTTTCAAATTGTTTAAAATTGTTCAAAATTGCTTAAAATTGTTTAAAATTGTTTAAAATTGTTCAAAATTGTTTAAAATTGTTTAAATTTGTATAAAAAAGTTTAAAATTGTTTAAAATTGTTTAAAATTGTTTAAAATTGTTTAAAATTGTTTAAAATTGTTTAAAATTGTTTAAAATTGTTTAAAATTGTTTAAAATTGTTTAAAATTGTTTAAAATTATTTAAAATTGTTAAAAATTGTTTAAAATTGTTTAAAATTGTTTAAAATTGATTGAAATTGTTAATAATTGCTTAAAATTGTTTAAAATTGTTTAAAATTGTTCAAAATTGTTTAAAATTGTATAAATTTGTATAAAAAATTGTTTAAAATTGTTTAAAATTGTTTAAAATTGTTTAAAATTGTTTAAAATTGTTTAAAATTGTTTAAAATTGTTTAATATTGTTTAAAATTGTTTAAAATTGTTTAAAATTGTTTAAAATTGTTTAAAATTGTTTAAAATTGTTTAAGATTGTTTAAAATTGTTTAAAATTGTTTAAAATTGTTTAAAATTGTTTAAAATTGTTTAAAATTGTTTAAAATTGTTTAAAATTGTTTAAAATTGTTTAAAATTGTTTAAAATTGTTTAAAATTGTTCAAAATTGTTTAAAATTGTTTGAAATTGTTTAAAATTGTTTGAAATTGTTTAAAATTGTTTAAAATTGGTTAAAATTGTTTAAAATTGTTTGAAATTGTTTAAAATTGTTTAAAATTGTTTAAAATTGTTTAAAATTGTTTAAAATTGTTTAAAATTGTTTAAAATTGTTTAAAATTGTTCAAAATTGTTTAAAATTGTTTAAAATTGTTTAAAATTTTTTTAAATTGTTTAAAATTGTTTAAAATTGTTTCAAATTGTTTAAAATTGTTTAAAATTGTTTAAAATTTTTTGAAACTGTTTAAAATTGTTTAAAATTGTTTAAAATTGTTTAAAATTGTTTAAAATTGTTTAAAATTGTTTAAAATTGTTTAAAATTGTTTAAAATTGTTTAAAATTGTTTAAAATTGTTTAAAATTGTTTAAAATTGTTTAAAATTGTTTAAAATTGTTTAAAATTGTTTAAAATTGTTTAAAATTGTTTAAAATTGTTTAAAATTGTTTAAAATTGTTTAAAATTGTTTAAAATTGTTTAAAATTGTTTAAAATTGTTTAAAATTGTTTAAAATTGTTTAAAAATTGTTTAAAATTGTTTAAAATTGTTTAAAATTGTTTAAAATTGTTTAAAATTGTTTAAAATTGTTTAAAATTGTTTAAAATTGTTTAAAATTGTTTAAAATTGTTTAAAATTGTTTAAAATTGTTTAAAATTGTTTAAAATTGTTTAAAATTGTTTAAAATTGTTTAAAATTGTTTAAAATTGTTTAAAATTGTTTAAAATTGTTTAAAATTGTTTAAAATTGTTTAAAATTGTTTAAAATTGTTTAAAATTGTTTAAAATTTTTTAAAATTGTTTAAAATTGTTTAAAATTGTTTAAAATTGTTTAAAATTGTTTAAAATTGTTTAAAATTGTTTAAAATTGTTTAAAATTGTTTAAAATTGTTTAAAATTGTTTAAAATTGTTTAAAATTGTTTAAAATTGTTTAAAATTGTTTAAAATTGTTTAAAATTATTTAAAATTGTTTAAAATTGTTTAAAATTGCTTAAAATTGTTTAAAATTGTTTTAAATTGTTTCAAATTGTTTAAAATTGTTCAAAATTGCTTAAAATTGTTTAAAATTGTTTAAAATTGTTCAAAATTGTTTAAAATTGTTTAAATTTGTATAAAAAAGTTTAAAATTGTTTAAAATTGTTTAAAATTGTTTAAAATTGTTTAAAATTGTTTAAAATTGTTTAAAATTGTTTAAAATTGTTTAAAATTGTTTAAAATTGTTTAAAATTGTTTAAAATTATTTAAAATTGTTTAAAATTGTTTAAAATTGTTTAAAATTGTTTAAAATTGATTGAAATTGTTAATAATTGCTTAAAATTGTTTAAAATTGTTTAAAATTGTTCAAAATTGTTTAAAATTGTATAAATTTGTATAAAAAATTGTTTAAAATTGTTTAAAATTGTTTAAAATTGTTTAAAATTGTTTAAAATTGTTTAAAATTGTTTAAAATTGTTTAAAATTGTTTAAAATTGTTTAAAATTGTTTAAAATTGTTTAAAATTGTTTAAAATTGTTTAAAATTGTTTAAAATTGTTTAAAATTGTTTAAGATTGTTTAAAATTGTTTAAAATTGTTTAAAATTGTTTAAAATTGTTTAAAATTGTTTAAAATTGTTTAAAATTGTTTAAAATTGTTTAAAATTGTTTAAAATTGTTTAAAATTGTTCAAAATTGTTTAAAATTGTTTGAAATTGTTTAAAATTGTTTGAAATTGTTTAAAATTGTTTAAAATTGGTTAAAATTGTTTAAAATTGTTTGAAATTGTTTAAAATTGTTTAAAATTGGTTAAAATTGTTTAAAATTGTTTAAAATTGTTTAAAATTGTTTAAAATTGTTTCAAAATTGTTCAAAATTGTTTAAAATTGTTTAAAATTGTTTAAAATTGTTTAAAATTGTTTAAATTGTTCAAAATTGTTTAAAATTGTTCAACATTGTTCGAGAGCCTGAGTAGCAGCTGATGTTTTATCAAATCTGCGTTACAGTCAAAAAAATAGTGGACTCCACAGATCTGCTCCAAACAGTGAATTCTCAATGTCCATTTATGGTAGACTCCCTAGAGCAAACTGCCATATCCCAAAGGTCCAGACAACCTATCTGCATGATGCTTCTTTATTACTGCCCCGTCCAGAACCACACACTTTGCTTTATATTAAAATATTATGTGCAACATGCCGGATAATGTTGTTATTATTGGCCATTTTTCCTCCGCAGCCCAGAGCCACGCCAACCAACCCACAGGGGAGATATCAATATCTTTCCCCTTTCCGAAGCTCTGGTCAACATGAAAACAAACGCAAATTGAAGATAATGACGCTACTTAATGCGAATGCGGGCACGAAATTCGGACAGATTGTGGCCTTTGACAGCCGGCTGCTGCTGCTGCTGCTGCTCAGGATGCACTTTTTGTTCCCCTGCTTCGAACTGAAAACCTCAGACAAATATTTACGTAACTTTTGAACAAACGAACAATACCCAGCTCGATTAGTTCATAAAACTGGGCAAAAAGTTAATCCTCGGGGGCTCTTCCACGAAGGATCGACTTGGCTCGCAAGATTCGGTGGCACGACAGGACACGTGTTCAACGGTGGACATGAAGGGTCTCTCTCTCGTGTCAACGATTTGTTGTGTTTGCCTCCGGATTCGAACCCAGACTCTCCAAGGGGCCAGCTTGTGGTTACCGAAGAAGCTGTTTGTTTCTGTTCTGTTGTTGCTGCTACATCCTTTGATAAACGGTTCGGAGAGCTTAGCCATCAACACGGAAAGGTGTTTTGCGTCGTCTTTTGAAAAAGTTTAGAAAGGAAAAGTCGTGTCGTCCTTCATTACATCAGCCGGAGATGCTCTCCATTGTTGTTCGTGGCCAGAACGGGCAGATGTTTTGGACCAGTTTAGACGGTAATTTAGATGGAAATTGACTTTAGCGCGTCAGGGGATGTTTACAAACATTTTCGACCGTCACAAATTTCGATACAATACGAGGCGGACAGCTGCTGAAGGCAGACCACACAGAAAAGGAACGTTTTTACTGTCAATTTTGATCAACTAATTTGAATTCAAACCAGAAAACATTATAGGAAGAGCCATTTTTTATTGTACCGTAATCTGGGGTGAATCGGAACTACAGTCTGAATAGGGACAGAGTTATTAGAGCACTTAAAGCTTTTTAAATTTGAAAACGGATGTACACATTTTGTTGGCCTGAGTCTGTTCTAACCGAAACCAACTAGAAAAATCAAAATATTGTGCTCCAACATCGTTAAAACTGCTGTCCCAATTCGCCCAATGTGTCCCAATTGGCCCCAGTTTACGGTATTGTTAGTTTTTCCTTGTTCCAGAGGTCATTTTTGACCACTTTCAATGAACTTTAATTCTTTGAATTATGTTTTTTTTTCAAGTTTAAAAATAAGAGAAACCAATCTAGAAGTGGGTAAATACGGACAGTCCATACAATATCAATTTAAAT
This sequence comes from Culex pipiens pallens, assembly GCF_016801865.2. Taxonomy (NCBI): domain Eukaryota; kingdom Metazoa; phylum Arthropoda; class Insecta; order Diptera; family Culicidae; genus Culex; species Culex pipiens. Next base: position 20,944,098 of record NC_068938.1, read on the forward strand.
AAACCTTTACTTCAGACAGAAACAACCGAAAGAGATCGTTCTTATTACATTTAATATGTTGTTCTCCCTTCCGGGCACTCTGCCATGTTCACTCAATAAATTACAAATCTTCCCACTTATTACAACACCAAAGTGACAAAAAAGCAATCTTCAACACATGTTTTCACACAACCGCCAAGACAATGCTCTACCGCCTAGATCTTCTCCGGAGTTCATATAGTTGCCCAAGATTGCCATTTTTGCCAGCCAGTTAGTCCAAGCTGTTGAAACAATAAACCTACCATCATTGCAGTGGCCACACCCGCCTCGAGCCTTGCAGAAAAAAAGGGCGGGAAAATTCCGCATGTCCGTCCGGGGCACATGTCCCTGGCGCTGGCAAGAACTTACTTTATTGGTTCCAGTTCCAGCGCAAAATTGGACCCTTTGCAGCCAGTTTTATGCTTTGCATCGACGTTATTTATGAATTTTGGCCTCGGGGGAAGTTCTTGGCTTGAACCGGGGGAAGACCACTTTGTTGTGGTTTTAGTTCAGCATGCACTTTTTTTTTGCTCGTTACAAAATTAGTAGTTTCCTTGGAGGATAGATATTTCACACACATGGCGTCGATAGCCGGAGGGTTGCGTTCGTTTCAGAAGTGATGGTAGACTTTTAGCACGTAAATGTGCAAATATTCGTGGAACTTCAAAAAAATGTTTTTATTTTTATTTAAAACCCCTGTTTCACATAAGTTCCTAGCAAACCGTGAATTGACCCATTTTACTCGAGTTCCTTGGAACAAGTTCCAGTTCAAAAAAATCTACACCTGTCAAACTGCCACCGAATCTAACGAAACTAGTTTTCCGAAATTGAATCACGACTTGGGCACAAGCCTTTCGAAAATAGAATAAAAACAGCAAAATACCGAAACCCGTTTGACTTTGGCGTGGCGCTCCTCTGCCCTGTGGGATAAAATTTTCCGCGAAACATTTCAATTCCTGGAGGTGTGAATTGTAGACACAACTTTGCAGTGGGAATTGAATCACGACCGAGGGTAACAACCTGCAGACAGGTGCAGGCCCTCACTCGGCACCTCATGGGTTGTTCCGAAGATGTTTCAATCGATAAAATGTATTTTATAATAGTTTGGAAAAGTGAGCTGTTTAGTTTTAAAATATGTTCGTGATTGGGCTTTCACGCTCACACTTTTGTGATGGCAGCTCAGCCATGTTTGCCACGAATCGGATGAAGGAAATTTCCTGACGGCGCACACGAAAATGCCAAACAAAGCTGAGGAAAAAGTGAAATGTAATTATATTTAGTTTTTAACCTGACTGGCAGGCTTTGCGGAAAATAGAGAAATAAACCAATTTGTGTACACAGTCGGGAACGTTGCAGTGGGGTTGGGTCCTGAACAAGCAGGCCGGGTCACTTTATTATTAGATCCATAATTTAATTTCATGTTTCACTTTCAAAACACGGACAGCCAATCATTTATCATAGAAACTTAATTTCAAGCAGACCTTCGCCGCGGCGTGGCTAGACAGGCTGTTATTAGTAAAGTCTAGGAATGGAGCAAAACAAAAAAAGGTACAAATCTATATGGAACCTTTTTTGTTTTGTAAAGGGCACACCTTTTTGAAGGTTGATATACGTGTTTTGACGGGAAGGGTCCATATTATTTTGACTGCCAGCGGACGCCATGATGGTGCAAATGGTGATTATTGAATAACTTTGAAGAAACACTCTGCCAAAAATAAACATTTTTTTATTTGGCTGAATTTACAAAATAAGAATTAAAAAATAGAATTCGTCCGATCATACAAATCCTAATTAAATTTTGGCAGGTGTCCAGCCAAAATGAAAATTTTTAAATTTCTTAATTATTGTTATTAGAAAGAGCACAAAATTACACAATGGTTTCAATACCTGACATTAGAAATCGAACCAATATTTTCCGAGATATTGGGAATATAAAAATAATGGCTCATTATTGCGCAATTCCCACTAACTTGGACTTCGCACTAAATTATTGCGCAATTTCCACTAACTTGGACTTCGCACTAAATTATTGCTATTGATCGCACTATTGCGACTTGTCAAACTGGCCTGGAAAATTTAAAATTTCCTCAAAAATGATCAAAGAGAGCCGAGGTTTATCGCTTGTTTTTCAGCTGTCACTCGCAATTTTGAAGTGCGAAAGTTCAGTTTCGTGGAAACTGCGACAGGAAATATAAATAAACAACGAGTGGTTGCTTAGATTTTTTGATTTTTGCTATCAAAAGTGCGAGAGAAAAGTGCGGGCAAAATCCAAGTTACAGTGCAAGGATCAATATTGCTATCGATCACACTATTGCGTTTTGCCAAACTGCCTTGAGAAAATCTAAATTTTCTAAAAAATGATCAAAGTGCTCGCTTGTTTTTCAGCTATCAATCGCACTTTTAAAGTGCGAATGTCCAGTTTGGTGGAAACTGCGACTGGCAGTGTAAACAAAAAACAACTGGTTGTCTAGTTTTTCGAATTCTTGTTGTCAAAAGTGCGAGAGAAAATTGCGGGCAAAATCCAAGTTACATTGCAAGGATCAAAAGTGAAACTAAGAAAAAGTCCTTTTTCACAGAATTCAAACTTTAGGGAACTCAGTAAAAAATGAAGATTTTGTTCAGCCATGTTTTTTTTATCAGAATGCATTTATGATCAATGATATTTTGTTAGGGAGCGTTCTTTTATTACGTAACGCAGTAGGGGGGGAGGGGGTCGGAGGCCGTGTTACGATCCATATATTTTTTTTTTAATTTGTATGGAAATTTTGTTAGGGGGGAGGGGTTGCGTTACGTAATAAAAGAACGCTCCCGTAGACATCATTTGAGATTTTATTCCAGAAATCAGTTTTTTTTTTTTCAAATATCGTTTGTTCAGTACCAAATTGTGCACCAACTTAAGCGCAAAATATATAACAATTTTCCCAAAAAAAATGCTAGGTGATCGATAAAAAAAGTATTATTTTTTTTGTGTAGAACCTACTTTTTTAAAATGCTCTAATCAAAACCTACAACCATTTTGTTTGGCCAAATACCAAATTTTATCAAGTTGATCAGACAGAAAAAGCAAAATTTTGAATGGGTTTATGTTTTGTGTAGTTTTTATTAATATTTTTTCAAATCAAAGCATATTTCAAATCAAGCTAAACAATGTAAATGGTTCAATGTAGAAGTGTAAACAACGAGTCTGTCCTACTTGTTCCTAATGTAAACATCAACTGACGTGAGCAGGACAGACTCTATAGGCTAAAGGACTCAAAACCTAAAATGTTAAGAGGGTGTCTTCCTATATCGCACAAAATCAGAAGAAATCAAAATTCACTTACGTATTGAATTTGGAGAATGTTCAGATAGTCAAAACTAACTTTTTGCAAAATTAAGATTTGATTTTAAAAACTAACCTCTATTTGCAGAATAATTTGGCTTTGCTCATGGGAAATGGAACTGCAGATCTTGGAAAAATCATGTTCATCATATTTTTTTTAAATACCGACTCTTGTCATAAATTTATTTCTAAACTCAGCAGATTACTTGCTATCGTTCTATTTATCGTCTGCAAAACGAATTGATTTTGCTTTTTATGTTATTTTTTTAATGATCTTAAAAAGTATTTAAGTATAATTTCTTGCAACTTTAATCTCCGGTTGTAAATATTTAACCAGATCAAAATATAACAAATTTTCATTTTTTGACATTGAAAATCGGACCAACAGTTTCCGTTATAACGTTAGCTGATAATAACAAGCTTGTTTGCATCGATTTTAATTCTTTGTGAAGCTGAATCTCAGAAACTCACTGTCCGTTTTGTTTTTTGCTTTTTTTTTCGAGAATTGTTCAAAAAAGATTTTTCATTTTTTTTTTTTTTGTCCAAAAATTCATATTTCCTGAATCATATATTGCACCTACACGCTCTAGGGCTCAGAATATCCAGTTTTAGTCCTCTGAAACATATCAATTTTTTTCTTAAACAAAAAAAATACATATTTCGGGATTAAATATTTCAGAATTTTTTTTTTTTTAAATCGTATTTGTCCGAAAAGTCCTAATCATAACTTACAACTTTGTCAAAGACACCAAATCGATCAGAAATCAAGATACAGAATTTCATACATTTACTAGCCAATTTTGTATAACCAGCCCGCAATGTTGCATGGAGACTTGTACGGAAAAACTAATGATGCACATTCTATTGCCATTCACAGAAATAGTCAATTCTTGAAGTGTACAAAGAATTTGAGCAACACGAAGTAATATATATATTAGGGTGTTTCATCGAAACAAAAAAGTGCTCAGAATCAGGCAAACCGAGGTTCCCCTTGTAGAGGATACCCATAGGGACTCTCATGCCAAATATCAGCCCATTTGGTTGAGAATTGGCCTGTCCCCAGCGGTTCAAAGTTTACATGTAAATTACTATGGGATTTTTATGCTTTTCGTTCAATCGTTCCTACAGGTCTGGGGACAACCTGGATTCACTCGGAATAAAGACAGGTGTGTAGGGGATGGTCCAAGAAACAAATTCCAGAAGGAATTAGGGTTGTCCATTCTGTCCCCAAGGTGCGCATTGGATCGACGTCCGGTGTCTCCAGAATCAACGATTCACCCTTCAAATGTACGCATTGTCCTTAGTATGCTATGACGGCTAGCTGAAAATTAAGACGCCCCATGTCAGACGGTGAACACGTGGAGAAGCATCGATTGCATTATTATTACAAAATCATCATGTTCCGTTATTTGGAATAGTTCAAATTGTTACAGGAACATCAAAAAATATAATTTTATTACTTTAAAGTATGTTTCTGAGCCAAAACTTGAGTGAATGCTCTGCCACGTGTTCACCGTCTGACATGGGGCGTCTTAATTTTCAGCTAGCCGTCATAGCATACTAAGGACAATGCGTACATTTGAAGGGTGAATCGTTGATTCTGGAGACACCGGACGTCGATCCAATGCGCACCTTGGGGACAGAATGGACAACTCTAATTCCTTCTGAAATTTGTTCCTTGGACCATCCCCTACACACCTGTCTTTATTCCGAGTGAATCCAGGTTGTCCCCAGACCTGTAGGAACGATTGAACGAAAAGCATAAAAATCCCATAGTAATTTACATGTAAACTTTGAACCGCTGGGGACAGGCCAATTCTCAACCAAATGGGCTGATATTTGGCATGAGAGTCCCTATGGGTATCCTCTACAAGGGGAACCTCGGTTTGCCTGATTCTGAGCACTTTTTTGTTTCGATGAAACACCCTAATATATATACAAGTTTATTGTGCAAATGCACCATACTCATGAATAAATTTCTTCATGGTCCTTAAATTCATGAACACAATTCACGATTTCGGGAATTGACTTTTTCTTTGTGGGGAATGCATGGACATAAAAAAAACTAAGAATAGACAATTTGCGAAGTCGTAGAAAACCACTCTTGTATTTATTTGACCATATCAATAGATTTTGAGGTTAAATTTGGCTTCCGGTTTGTTTGGGGTACTGAAAACACTTATGTGTTTTCTTCATCCGACGTTTCAATATTTGAAAAGACAAAAAACGGGTCGAAACGTCGGAGACGAAAACAAACAAGGGCTTCGAAACCCCCAAACAAACCGAAGCTAAAACTTTACTCCGAAATCCGTGGTAATAGTCAGAAACACTTTATGAAAGCTGTAATTGGTGGTCAAAGTTCTTATAGGCCGATAATAGAAATAGGTCGAGAATGGGAATATTTCCCCTAGTTAATAAGTGAAACAAAGTGTAAAATGCTTAGTACAAGAAATTTACATGAATTTAATTGAATTATACAATCTAAGCATCAGAGACGTGGCAGAGCCACGTAGCCTAGTGGAAACGCTTTCGCCACGTAAGCGGTAGTTCGGGGTTCAAATACCGTCTCGGACCCACACAACTGGTGATCTTTTCCCTGCTGGATTCGATTGCTTAGTAAAGGGACCCAGCTTAGGCAAGGTGACCTATGGAATGTTAACATTAACCTTCACATATTAACATTAAGTTAAAAAATAAGTTGCCGAATTGTAAATGTGGTCCAATTTTACTAGTATCAGAGTAACGACATTAATTAATTCAAGAGATCATAAAAAAAATTGTTTGAAAAACATCTATTTCGAAATGTTCAGTAAAGCTGCTATCAGACAAACAATTATTTCAAAACAAAAGTTAAAAAGCGAAATTTACATTCATTTCAGCGACCAAGAACACATTCACCACCCAGCGAAAAACAAAAAAATACACGTTAATCGCGTCCATTGTATTTCCCTCAAAACCCGTCGTCATCGCGACAGAACAATGAGAAGGTGTCCCTTTTGCGGGTCACCAAACCAACCAAAGAAATTAAAATGTCCCCGTTTTTCGCGTCACGTTGTCTTACCGGCCAGCAAACCCGTTCTGCTGGAGGAGACATTTATTTGTTCGAATTTATGTTTCACAATTGTAAAGCATGATGCGCTTTTCAAGCACGAGCAGGGGAATTGTTTCCTCAACTTTTCCATTCTTTCCCGGCTCACGCGAAACATGGCGATTCGTTAAATTGTTCGAATTCTGTGTAGTTTTTTTTTCTGTTCCCTTCTGCTGTTCATGTTCCTTTGTTTCGAGGTCCTTCCCCGCGTGTTTTCTCTCCAGGAGTCTGGACAAAATCAGCATTTTAAAGTAGGGAGAGGAAAACTCTCCAAAGCATCGAGATAGTCAGATCGAGCTGTTATAATAATAACATAATAAAGTCTAAAGTTGGTGAGCATTTTGCACCCTTTTGAACGAGGGTAGAGTAGTCGATTGTGAACTTGTTGGATCATTTCATGAAGCATGAAGAGTTCTTTACCTTAGCCTTTTTTTTTAATTCAGGCAGAGATTTCCAGCGCATTATTGCGCAAAAGGGCACGATGATCATCACACCCGGAGTTGAAAAAATACATTTGTGTTTTTTCGGTTCGGTTGGAGATTGGTGTGATTTAGGAGTCCCACAAATAAAGTCGATTTAAGCCGAGTTTAGGAAGGGCTGGCAAAGGGATGCTGATTCTGGTCGTCATGCGAGAAAATGAATAAACATGTTGCGCGCCGCTGGAAAACGTGAGAGATCATATCATTAGCAGGGCCAAGTGAGCATTATTTAGCTGCAATGCTGGATTTGGGGTTTTCAAGAGGTGTGCTAACTAACGGCTGCGTGTTTTGTACGAGTAAGAAAAATAATTTAAAGGGAAATTATTGAAAATCGATAAATATTCACCAAATTTTCACATTTTAATGTTTTGAAATATGTGAAAATTATCTTATCTCTTTTTATTATGATCTTATTATTCGTGAAAAACATCAAAAAATCAAACCATCCACATTAACGACCCCCGGGTCTTTTGTGGTCTCTATTGCAAGTTTCTGCTCGAACCTAGGAGTCCGAAGGCTTGAATGGGGAGAGCACCCAAACTCTTTCTACTCCAAGGAACCTTCCATCCCAGTGTTTGAACTGACGACCTTCGGATTGCGAGTCCAACCGCCGCCAGCGATTCCACCGGAGTAGGCTTGGTTTGGTGTGTTGTTTGTACTTATGGCATGGAGACAACTCCTACACATGGAATGACTTAACGGCCTAACAACCAAGGCCGGGACCAACATTTTACTTCCTCATCCGATGGAAGGTTGCAGCAGATGGGAATCGAACCCAGAATCATCCGCTTACAAAGTGGACAGCGTAACCATTCGGCCACGCACTGCTGAAAAACATGCTGGAGCAAAATTCAAAAATAAATCTTATCTTTATTTCAAGTATAAAAAGCATTTTTTCCCATGACCAATGAAGAGTATCGGGGCCTCATTTACAAAGCGGATTCAGTGGCATACAGTTCTTCATAAAAGGTTGGCAGCTGAAAAAAGTATTTAAAGATTCAAAGTATTTAAATATTGGAGTTTTGAAAATGACAAAGTTGAAAAATTCAAGAAAAATAAATATCTGAAAAAATAAGAGTGGAGAGATTTGGAAACTTAATTTGCTGGAAAGCAGTATTCAGAACAAAAGGGTCAGCATTTTTTTTTTCCTAAATTTTCAGAATGTAGAAATGGTTAAGATTGAAACACGACAACCGGCAATTTCGTATGAAATATGTTCTCGTAACAGTAATTCAACAACCATTATGATCCCGTAATCACCGCTCCATGAGCAACATAAAAATTGAACATCCAATATAATCCAGTCTACTTATTGAATTCCGAAAACCACACACACCATTTGGTCATGATGGCGGTTCTTCCCAGTCCCGGGGACAAGATAAATCATTCCTCCCCCGGGAACAACCGACGGAATCGTCCACAATATCCGCAACCTCATTATCGACAGCGGTGACGAAACCGAGAGTACAAGAAACTCGTCTAACCTCAAAAACTCGATGATGATGCTCTGCTGCTGTTCGCAATCAATTACAGATCAAATATTGATATATCGTTTGTTCGCAACCATCACTTTGTTCAACAACCCAAAGATATACGCCAGCATGAAAACTAATCCAGCGCAAACACGCAAACCCAAAAAAAGAGCATGTTACCACCCCTCGTCGAGAAGAAAACGAAAAAAAATGGTTCATAACTCCTCCTCGGGTGTGCTTGTACCAGGGGTCCCTCCCTGGCACGTATGACGGCGCGATGACGGGCCAAAGAATCTGCGTTTAGATAACCGGAGAAGACCCGGCAGCATCAGCAGATCTTCCAAACCAAAAAATAAGAGGGTTTCCAGCAGCGGCATCCGACAGCCATAATTCAATCTAATCCAATAATATTATTACATTATTAGAAAAATCTGTGTGAGAACGGCGACAGATGGCGGGAAGTGCTTCTTTTTTCCGTGTCTGACGGTGTTCCGGAGATTCTGCTGAGTTTGGGGTTGGGACGAGATCTTTGTATGGTTGTTTTTTTTTGTTACAAATGGCAAAACTAATCTGCTGATATCAAATTTGTAGCTTAATACATATTCCAGGCTAAAATGAAACTTATTGCGATATTGTAGATTGCTAATTCAATAGTTAAAAAATGTAGAATCAAACACAAGGATGAGTTCACCAATAACTATTGAATTAACAATCTACAATATCGCAATAAGTTCATTTTAGCCACGAATATGTATTAAGCTACAAATTTGATATCAGCAGATTAGTTTTGCCATTTGTAACATAAAAATCAAGTTCTGGATCTACCAAAATGTCCTAAAAAACAAATTTTGAGTTTAGAACAATCTTTTGGATATTCTAGCTCACCAAAAATGTGCTGAAATACAGATTTAACCACCGCAACAACATGATTTTATTGAGTGCACGAGTATGATTCATAATAGGTGATGTATTTTGTTTGGTCTCTTCGTTTATTCTAATAAATAGTGCATTTAATTTAATTTTAGGTTTTAGACAAATTACCACTCCATCACACGCTACAAATCGCTTTAATAATAAGCATCATTCACGAAACATCGTGCATTTTTTTTCTATGGAAGTCTGCGAACCGCCAGAGGAATTACATAAACGATTTACACGAGTCTTGATTAGCGCATAGAAACTACACTCCCATGTTAATTTGAATGCGTGCAAAATTCTTTTTTTCCTCTAACTAACGAGACAGCCACTTTTTCCCTAGTTTGTACCACTTACCATCATCAAATGGCAAAAGTACAAAGAGATAACGATTGCAAATTAATTTCATCGCCACAAGTGTGAATTACAAACCCTTTCATCATTCAATTATTTCTGCAAACAAAATTGCCCTTCGGCTTCGTACGTGCAGGGAACCATGTTTCCCCCCTCCCCCTATGCTGCTGCTACTCAACATAATCCACGAGGGCATGCAAACATGCGCTCACTGTTGGGGCTTACTCTTTTTTTCCCCCCACTTCTAATTAACACAATCACAGTAGCGTTACTAATCGCTTTCATCCGTTTGCCGACGCGAGCGCGTCCAACGTGCGAAAAGCTCGGGAAAAGCCTCCACCCCTCCCTGAACGTCGGTCATTGAAATCAGACGGAGCTGCTCATTTGTTGGCTTAAAATAAAAATCGTGTAAAATTAACCAAGAAACGAGCTTCGGAACCCGGCCCGACACGGTCCCGGTGGCAATCACGTGGTCATGTTGGAGGTTACCCTTCCCCGACCTCCTCCAGGTTGTTCCAGGTGAACAAAGGGTGGGGGAGGTCCATTGTGATCCAAGAAACGAGTGTTGAAGGGAATAATAAAAGAAAACAGCGAGAAAAATAGTACAACAAAATCTTCAATACTTTGTAATTGGCGAATTTAAAGAAAATACCAAAATACAAGAATTTTTTCTGCCAGAACGATAAAAAAGTGAGAAACAGATAAAAAAAACGTTAACAAGACTGCTTGAACAGCGTTGTGACCTTTCGATGTAAAATTAAAATAAAAGCTGAAGTTTTCTTTGTCTGTTTGAGATTATTGAAACATTAATAATTTATTCGGCATAATTCTAAAAAAATACTAATTCTTTACAAGATCTATGCCATATTATTATATTCATTTCTAATAAGTGCACTCTACGATTGTTTGAAGCCTGTTACATTCAAAAAAAGATTTTATAAATAAATTCTGCAGCAACATTTTAAAAGAGCGCATAAACATTTGTCAACTACAACAATTTTGCAATTTTTGAGGCAATAGGCAACTATGAAGGGCCTCGTGGCGCAGTGGTTAGCAGCTTCGGCTGCCGATCCCTAAGTTGCTATGGGGCGCGGGTTCGATTCCCGCCTTATCCTCCTGGCCTTCTATCGGATGGGGAAGTAAAACGTCGGTCCATTTGCGTAAAAGAGGTTTTGGGTGACTCACCACACATAACCTTCGGATGCCTAGAAATGAGCAGAAACTTGCAACAGCCCAAGTAACATTTTCAAACCAACTAGCCACCACCAAGTTTTATTGAGGTTTTATTGTAGCATCTTGATTGCTTAATAGTTTTATTTGGGCATTCACCGCAACCAACAAGCAAGATCTAATTAATAGGTTCTAACAGGGTTTTATGCCTTGGACATAAAACCGGGTGGAAATAAAAGCCGACTGGCTTTCAATAAGGTTTTATGAAAGTTTTAATAGAGGCTTGAAAACCAGATGGCAATGCCATGCCAAACGGTTTTATCGCATGCTTTGTTAAAACCTAGGGTGTTGTAGCTGTCAAGTGTCATTAGGCATGTAAAAAGCTCAGTTAAAACCATAAGCTCCTAAAACAGCATTTATCGCGGCCAAATAGCAGTGCATAAATATGGCGCTAAACGTGTGCTCTGATTGAATATGTTTGACCGCCATCTTTATTGAAAAAATTGAAAACTGAAAAATTTGATTTAAATTTGATGAAATCACACATTTATGCTGAATTTCTGGTATTATTAGTATAGCGATAGATGTTTAAAAATATTTTAAACTTTTTTTTCAAAAAATTGCAATAAAATATTTTTTAACATTTAACACTATGATTACAAAATATTGATTTTTATGAAGCGAGTTGAATTTTTTTGGCTCTATCTTCCCTACATTTATCAATAAAATTTCAACCGCAGCTGAATTTGAGCCATCAATTGCGAGAAATAAGCTTTCAAATTATTTGGATTACCTCTAATATCTATTATTTATCATCGCCATTTTTGACAACCATCTCCATAATTTCATTTGGCAAGACGAAGACTTATTTTTGCCAAAATAAAACCTATTTGGCATAAGACGTTTGAAGACGTATGAAATGTTATTTTCAATAACTCCTGACTAGGTTTTAACAAAGGTTTTATCAAGGCTTTGAACTCCTATGTAGGTTTTATAAATAGGCCGTAACAACCTTTTGCGGAGGTCCTTTTGGGGTTTATTAAGGTTCTGGGGAGTTTGTTACGGCTAAGGGGTTTTAATTTTGGTTTTGGCTGATAGGTTTTATAGCGGTTGTGACAGTTTGATAAAGCCTAAAATGTTACTTGGGAGAGCCCACATAAGACCCGGGGGTCGTTAAAGTGGATTGCTTTGCTTTGCAACTATGTTAAACGGTTTCTGGAGAGACCAGCTATTGTTTTCCACTTTGAATTTTGAGAAAAAGTTACCTGAAGCATGAGAATAAGCAAAATAGTTCAAACTGTAAAGAATTGTTTATAGTAATTAAAAGATATTGTCTGAATATTTCATTTATTTATTAATTGCTTGATTATTTATTACAAAAGGATTGATATCCTTAAAAAAATACTTTTTCTAAAATATTTCAAGCAAATTTTTTGTCATGCATTAGCCTAAGCTTGGTGGCGATTAAATCATTTAATAAGTCTACAACGATACGATATTGGATCTTTATTAAACAGAAACCGTGAGAAACCTTGGCATAAAATATAAAAATGAAATTACAGGCCATACTTTCAAAATTTGAATAAAAAAAATAAAGGCGCTTTATACCAAACCAATTGATTTGCAATCATTCACTTTAAAAAAAATGAAAACCCGCAAAAAAACATTCCGAAACAGAAAATTTCCGGTGCTGCATCGAATTTTCTCAAAAATTAAAAATAGGTATAAACCAGCCGAAACATTCCGAATAAACTTAACAATGCTGTAAAATGCATTTCAAATCATTTTCAGCTGATTTTGTATCTTTTTGCCTTCCTCACTGAGGTAAGGCTATAATCCTGCTCTAAAAATGAACTTTTTATTAAAAGCTCGAAGACCCACCTTCATGTATACATATCGACTCAGAATCGAAAACTGAATAAATGTCTGTGTGTGTATGTGTGTGTGTATGTATGTATGAATAATTCGTCAAATACTGTCTCGCTCAAACAATAGCGCTACGGAAGACGATCGTTCGGCAGGCTGTGTATAGCAGCAAAACAGAAAACCTGAGAACAGATCATACTACAATAGATACGCAAGTGTCGCAGTGGTCCGTGTCTGTTCACAGTAAAAAAAAAAAATGTATGTGACCAAGATTCTCACTGAGTTTTCTCAGCACTGGCTTAACCGATTTTGATCAAACCAGTTGCGTCCCATACATCGCTATTGAATTGTTTGTAGTTTCGATAACTAGTTCAAAAGTTATGTATAAAAATGTGTTTCACATATATCCGGATCTCAATTAAATGTATGCAAAAGATGTTCGGATCCATCACCCGACCCATCGTTGGTTAGGTAATCGAGAGACCTTTCCAACGAGTTCACAATATTGATGATCTGGCAACCCTGTCTCGAGTTATGACCACTTAAGTGATATTTATTTACTTTTTTGAAGCCGGATCTCAATTAAATGTATGCAAACGATGGCCGGATCCATCATCCAACCCATCGCTGGTTAGGTAATCGAGAGACCTTTTCAACGAACTCACAACATTGAAGATCTGGCAACCCTGCCTCGAGTTATGACCACTTAAGTGATATTTATGTACTTTTTTGAAGTCGGATCTCAAATAAATGTATGCAAACGATGGCCGGATCCATCATCCAACCCATCGTCGGTTAGGTCATCAAAAATCCTTTCCAACGAGTCCACAACATTGATAATCTGGCAACCCTGTCTCGAGTTATGACCACTTAAGTTACATCTGTTTACTTATTTTTCTGGATCTAAAAAATAGCTGAACTATGTGTCCAAACCACTCATATTACCCATTGTTGGTAAAAAGTGAGGAAGGCATCAACCACATAGGTGGATTAAGTTTTTTTTTTTTTTTCATTAGAATTTTAATGTTTCCTTGTCCTTGATTATTAGGGCCAATTTTTAAAGGGGTTCGCAATGGCTTTATTTGATTTATTTAAAAACTTTTAATAAAGGTTGTAGGAGTCTAATTTAGGTTAATATCTACTTATCGCTTATTTTATTACTTAACATATTTTAAACGGTTTCGATCTTTACATGTTATTATTTTATTAAACAAAAAAAAACAATAATCGGGATTTATGTTTACATATAAAAAAGAAAAGTTTGAAAAAAAAATTCGATGCGATACATTCTTTATTCAGGAAAAAAGCCAAAGAACATGAAAATAGCCTAGTTCAAAAATTCACCATTCAGCCCAATAGATAACCATTTATCACTGGAGTGTAAAATTGCCACCCATGACGAAAATAAAACGATTCGGCCAAGATGCCGAACGGTCCATCCAAAAGGATCGCAACAAGGATCTTCCGTGCCAGGTGACCTTAATTTATTGTTGGTACCTTGAGAGAAATCCTTGCTTTGTACACTGCACTTTCCTTCAAGCTGCCGCCACCATCCTACAACACAACGGATCCTTTTCCGTTTGTGTCTCCTAGGTCCAACAGAACCAAAACAGAAGGAAAAAGAGAGAAGGAAGCCAAGTTTGGGACCACAATATTTTGACTTTTCCAGCCAGGGCTCAATAAACGATCCTTACCGCATAAAGATCAAACATTTGCCATTTATAATACCTTTTTTCTGGTCTGGGCAGAGTCTGTAGCCTTATTGTGGCATGTCCTTTTGGGCGCACGTACCCGAGAACAGGCCGAGCAGAAGGAAGCCCCCGGCATTCTGACAAAAGGACAGGATAACGAAGGAGAACGAACAACAAAATTATTACGTGGCTTGATTTTGTTTTCTATAAAATTTATTGCCTCAAAACGTTAATGCCTTTTTTCTCTCCCTTTTCTTTCGGTGCTGCAAATTCGTCCGTTTGGCAGGACATTTGGGAGTGGGGAAGAAAAGAAGAAGAACTGTCAGGATCAAATAGAAATCGTCTCCTAATTTATGATCACGGGCTAATGATGGGTTGGTTTCGTGACTTGGATGTTTTTCTCGGGTTGTTGTAAACAGTTTCTCATTTTTTTTTTGGCTTTGTTTCCCAAAAGAATGATGATTGGATCGAACAAATTTTGGTTGATACCTTTGGTGACACGCCTTTGAAGCGTTCCGATGCCCGTTGGACGTGGGTGGTCTGAGTCGAATAGGACCGTTGGGAATTATTGTTGCTACAATTTTGAATGATGATTTTTGTTTTTGGTTTCTTTATATATACACACACAGAAAAAATGATGGTTGAATATTACCTCTTTTTTGAGAAATATTTCCTAAAATATGTGTAAAAATGTGAACCTGATGAAAGTTCACCAGAAACTGATAAAAATTAACCATTTTCTGATGTAATCTCACACATTTTTTTGCCACAAAATCAGTCATTATTTTCTGATGAATATTACCATCATTTTTTGTCTGTGCATAGAATAACTAGTCCATTCAATATTTTTTGTAAAATCCACCAATATATTTTTAAGTAAACTTTTATGTTACAGTCCAGATCATGACACAAGTTCATACTTATTCTGATTTGACAGCTGAGAAATTTTCCAAAAAATCGACCGTTTTGTGTAAAACCAAATAGACCATATTGCCCATACAACTCTTCGTACTATTTTGATAGCAATCCATACAAAAATTGTAATTGAAAGTCTGTTTCTTGGGAGCGAACTTTCTGATTGATTTGGTCTTGGGTGAAGTTTTGGGGTATGATGAGAAAAAATTGATCTTGAATTTAGATTAGGAATAATGTAACACACTAATGAAGCTTATTTTTAAGAGCTTAATGCAACTTTGAACAACCACAAGAAATTTTAAATTGATTTGTGGGTCAATTTTGAATTCTTTGGTTTCTTGCTTGATAGCTCGGTCTATGGAGTCCACAGTTGATTCGAATCACAGTTAATATTCTATTTTCGATATTTTTATTAAGATTTAAAAAAGAGATCAGAAATTGTTCTCTGGCGTGCTTTTTATTGATGTATGCTAAGGACCCAATTTTATAACTCATCCTTGAAAAAAACTCTTTTAATTAAATTTATTTAAAAGAATGTTAAAAATCTCATCCTCTTATTTCAGGTATGAATTAGTAAATTTTGACCTTTTAAAATTAATTTCATGTATGCCTAAATCTGTTATTTTTTTCTAAAGTGATGAGAAAGTACACTCCAGTTCTTCTGATTAAAATCCGAATTGAGCAAAATTAGTTTTTCTTAGGTGTAAAAAACTACTTTTTAATAGACAATATCTCAATTTTTCAATAGACAATATCTCGAAAATTCTTGGTAAGAATTCCAATGTTGAAAAAAGTATATCTTTCTGAGATTTTCAAATCTTTCTTGAAACAATATTTTCAAAATCTCAAATCAACACAGTTTGTGAAGGGCATGCATTTTTTTTTTTTTTGATTGTCTAGCCATCAATATTGTAAATGTGAAATTTAGCTCTTTTCATTTATGTTTTATTCTAATTGCAACAAAAAATCAATTTCAGAAAGACAAGATAGAACAAATCTCGTTACAAAAAGTCAAAAGTTTCAAAAGCAAAATCCAGGACTAAGCCCTCCGGTCAACTAAGCCGGTTGTAATTGTTGCTATTTTGTGCTCGAAATATGCTGTAAACGAAGCGTGTTGGCGACATCCGACTTAAAAGTGCTCATCCCTGAGGGCCCAATCCCGGAGGCCAATTTATGCTTTTTTGTTCGGAAAAGTCACCTTAAATTTAATTAGTTTTCCTTATAGCTTGCTAAATTGTGCAAGGCAAAGTCGCTCTCTCGTCTTCAGGCCACATGACAATAGGAGTTGGAACAAGGTCAGACGATAAAAAAGGACACACACCACCCGGGATCGAAGGGATCTTATTAAACTCTTTTATGCATGTTCATGGTTGGCAACAATAATAGAAACAGTGTCCACAGTGCCAGCTGCTGCTACCTACCAAGACGTTCAGAGGATTTAATTTTCCTTTTCTTTTGAGTTGACTTTTTTCTAGGGTGCGGCAGCCTTTATAGTACACCTCACGGGTACCTTGGAAGGCATTAATTTTGTAATTTTAATTTAAAATAGGATGACACCGGGATTGGCACAATGCGACACAATGTTGCAGACCAGGCGAGAAAATTGCAGTTTTTCTGTGCTTATGATTACTAGAGATCTTCTTGTAGAATCCAGGGTTTTTATTGTTGCATATTTATCTTCAACTTTTACTGTTCTTTTTTTACTTTTCAAAATTCTATTTGCAAATGAATAAATTATTAGATATATTTCACATCAATCCCAAAAAAAAGTACAAACACATCATCGTTCCCACCCAACACCCTCCACAATCTGATTTAACGGTTATCAAAAGTTTCAAGTGTGCTGGCACACACACACACTCTTTTTTCCCATCAGATTTATTTAATTGCCCGCTTTTCCGCATCTAATCACAAAATGTTGCTCCCGTTTTTCGGGGGGGAGAAAGCAACCGTACAAAATTATGAACAAAGCAATAAATCCCACGAAAGAGCCAAAACCAAGTGCGTTTTCCTCACGATTTTCGCACACAACTCTAGGGTTTGTGCTGCGGGGGTGGGGGGTGAGGTTGAAACCCCTTTTCTCAGTCAGTTCAAATGCTCACATTAGATCAAGCTGTCATAAAAATGGACAAAATACCAACTTTAAAAATGGCAAAACTTCAAAAAATTCCCAGATTTTAGCAAAATTTTCAACTTTTTGAAAATGATTAAAAATAAAATAAAATCATAATTAAAGACCAACAATATCCCACTGTTCAGCAGGGTGGGCGGCTTGCCGTTGATAATTTTAATGGGCTTTTCATGACAATTTCGCTACTTTTGGGATTTTCAGTTCCCGGTCCCCGAGAGGGCGTGTGAATTATTTGGTCGGGAATTATCTACGCCACTTCAGGCGCTGTCACGAGATAAAGTACTGCCAGCTCTAGTCCGCAAGGGGGTAATAAAGTTGAGAATGATGACGGTGGGAAAACTTGTCGGTTGAGATGGTGGTGGGTGTGAGGAACGGAACTTTTCAGGTTTATGCTAATTAAATTTGAAGTACTGTTTGCGGTTTGAACGGAGTTGGGGTTGGATTTTGAGCCAAATGAGTAGAACTTGCATAGTACTTGTTTAGAATGAGAATTAATTGCCCTTGAGTGTTTAAGGATACAGCAATTGCAATAAGTCAAAACCCGTAAGATTGAGGTTGCTACAGCAATGGCGTTGGAAAATCTAAAAATCTAAAAATCTGAAAATCTAAAAATCTAAAAATCTAAAAATCTAAAAATCTAAAAATCTAAAAATCTAAAAATCTAAAAATCTAAAAATCTAAAAATCTAAAAATCTAAAAATCTAAAAATCTAAAAATCTAAAAATCTAAAAATCTAAAAATCTAAAAATCTAAAAATCTAAAAATCTAAAAATCTAAAAATCTAAAAATCTAAAAATCTAAAAATCTAAAAATCTAAAAATCTGAAAATCTAGAAATCTAAAAATCTAAAATTCTAAAAATCTAAAAATCTAAAAATCTAAAAATCTAAAAATCTAAAAATCTAAAAATCTAAAAATCTAAAAATCTAAAAATCTAAAAATCTAAAAATCTAAAAATCTAAAAATCTAAAAATCTAAAAATCTAAAAATCTAAAAATCTAAAAATCTAAAAATCTAAAAATCTAAAAATCTAAAAATCTAAAAATCTAAAAATCTAAAAATCTAAAAATCTAAAATCTAAAAATCTAAAAATCTAAAAATCTAAAAATCTAAAAATCTAAAATCTAAAAATCTAAAAATCTAAAAATCTAAAAATCTAAAAATCTAAAAATCTAAAAATCTAAAAATCTAAAAATCTAAAAATCTAAAATCTAAAAATCTAAAAATCTAAAAATCTAAAAATCTAAAAATCTAAAAATCTAAAAATCTAAAAATCTAAAAATCTAAAAATCTAAAAATCTAAAAATCTAAAAATCTAAAAATCTAAAAATCTAAAAATCTAAAAATCTAAAAATCTAAAAATCTAAAAATCTAAAAATCTAAAAATCTAAAATTCTAAAAATCTAAAAATCTAAAAATCTAAAAATCTAAAAATCTAAAAATCTAAAAATCTAAAAATCTAAAAATCTAAAAATCTAAAAATCTAAAAATCTAGAAATCTAAAAATCTAAAAATCTAAAAATCTAAAAATATAAAATTCTAAAAATCTAAAAATCTAAAAATCTAAAAATCTAAAAATCTAAAAATCTAAAAATCTAAAAATCTAAAAATCTAAAAATCTAAAAATCTAAAAATCAAAAAATCTAAAAATCTAAAAATCTAAAAATCTAAAAATCTGAAAATCTAAAAATCTAAAAATCTAAAAATCTAAAAATCTAAAAATCTAAAAATCTAAAAATCTAAAAATCTAAAAATCTAAAAATCTAAAAATCTAAAAAACCAAAAATCTAAAAATCTAAAAATCTAAAAATCTAAAAATCTAAAAATCTAAAAATCTAAAAATCTAAAAATCTAAAAATCTAAAAATCTAAAAATCTAAAAATCTAAAAATCTTAAAATCTAAAAATCTAAAAATCTAAAAATCTAAAAATCTAAAAATCTTAAAATCTTAAAATCTAAAAATCTAAAAATCTAAAAATCTAAAAATCTAAAAATCTAAAAATCTAAAAATCTAAAAATCTAAAAATCTAAAAATCTAAAAATCTAAAAATCTAAAAATCTAAAAATCTTAAAATCTTAAAATCTTAAAATCTTAAAATCTTAAAATCTAAAAATCTTAAAATCTTAAAATCTTAAAATCTAAAAATCTAAAAATCTAAAAATCTAAAAATCTAAAAATCTTAAAATCTTAAAATCTTAAAATCTTAAAATCTTAAAATCTAAAAATCTAAAAATCTAAAAATCTAAAAATCTAAAAATCTAAAAATCTAAAAATCAAAAAATCTAAAAATTTAAAATTTCAAAAATTTAAAAATATAAAAATCAAAAAGTCTGAAAATCTATAACTCTAAAAATCTAAAAATCTAAAAATCTAAAAATCCAAAAATCCAAAATTCCAAGAATCTAAAAATTTAAGAATCTCAAAATCTCAAAATCTTAAAATCAAAAATTTAGAAATCTATAAATCCAGAAATCAAGACATCTAGAAATATAGAAATCTATAATTCTAGAAATCTAGAAATCTAGGAATCTCAAAATCTCGAAATCGAAAAATTTAAAGATCTAGAAATATAAAAATCTAGAAATCCAGAAATCTTGATCTATAAAAGTCCAAATACCTAAAATGAATCTCAAACTAATGATTATAAGTTTATATCTTTTTGTTTTTTTATTTAAAAATGTTTGATAGGTGATTTAATTTTTAAGATTGTTTTGAACGTATGTATTTTTTCAGCTTGGAAGTCACTTAAGATCGAAATGACTAACGCTCTGAGACAATCCAAATCCCAAAATCAAAGTTACATTCTACTCCCACGTCAAAATGCACTTTTCAAGTCACTTTTTACCAAAAAAAAACAAACAAGAAAAAAAATCTTGAAATTCGATCACCGAGCCCACGACACGAATCAAACCCTGACCATCATCGTTCTGAGCGCTGCAGCAGAAGCCGCGTCAGTAATGTCCCTGCTTGGAATCCGTGGAAGCCACAGAACGCGTCAACGGTTCCAGATAGGCGATAAATAATGACCATCGTCCTCGGGATGCATCTCGGATCGGACCTCCACTGGCCAGAGCCACTAAAGCTGGTGACAAAAGTGGCTCTTTGTGGCCGTGTGGTCATTAATTTAAGTGGGTGAGATATAAATCGTTTTGTTGTGAGTTTTATTTTTGTTCTTGGACCCCGGGTTCCGGAATCTCTCGCACTCTGAAGAGGACGCCGGGGGGAACCGGTTCTGAAGTGACACCAGGACAAGATACGACACGGACACTGCCTGAAGAAGGAGCTGGGTGTGATACGGCTAATGAGGGTACTCTGGAAATCTTAAAACGATACAGTTTACTTTTAATTTCAATCGATTTCTATTCCAGAAGAAATTTAAAGTATGGTTTCCATTAAGCATGTTCATGTAATTATAACATTAATCAAACCTTAAAAAATCTTTGCAGCCTAATCCTGGGTTCAATTTCACCCTAGACTTCATTCCAAACTAGACAAAATTGTGTATCCTGCCAAAACGTCATCCATCACAACCGTTAGCCCTCCCCTTCTCCGAAAGTACGAATTGCAGCGAACCAATATCTCATTTCCCACAGCGCAGCGGGGCCTGTTACGGCCAAAATTACGTAATAATGAACATGTATTCAATTTGTGACGCCTCACCACGCGGCGGGACGGACTTGGAATCGGGTGTCCCTAGTTGCCGCTTTTCCGCAAAATCAACGGTTTGTTTGTTGTTAGCGCCGAAAACTCGACTCGGGTAGACAACAGGAAGGATGAGTTGATTTGTACTGTGGGGAATTTCGAAATTTATTTTTCATTTCTGGAGGTGCTCAAATTGTTATAACATTTGTCTTTGTCTGTGTTGTCTGTTGTCAAGTTCAGAGTTAGCCTATAGAAATTTGTAAAAATGGAATTTAGATAGTTTTCCTTTAAAAATTATTGATTGTAAATATTTGACATCCCTACAGCGTCTTCACCATAAACCACCACAAAACAACAACGTCTGATCCATTATAGCGTTTGCAGAGTGCAGCCATTTTAATTCAATTCAATTTTCCCTGTCTAGGGCGAAATTTCCCTCCTCCCAAGAGAACGCGGTGTGTTTGTATTAGTACCCATTATTTGTACGCTTCCGACTAATCCAGCATGGGGTGAAAATTCAATCAAAAGTAATTCTCAGCCAACAACAACAACAGAAACAACATCACGAACATTTTGCTCTAAACAAGCAGAGAGAGGGGGTTGTCATGCTGCCTTGCCCTAAGTTTATGAACCAAATCAACCCTCCTCGCAAAGAGTTCTTCCGTAAAGGGATATTGGTTTGTAGTGGTGGTGATGTGCGCAAAGTGGAGGAAAAACTGCCAACGTCATAAACGCGCCATTATATGATGCCATCATCATTTTCACCACCACCACTACCGTGGAATCGGGGTGAAATAATAACACAACACTGTACAATATCACATCAGCAGGATACACGACGAGGGGTGTGTGTTTATTAGCTGCCTCAGGGCGGAAAGCTGTTAACATAGGGGTTGAACAGCAGTGTCAGTTAGAATGATGATATTTTCAAGGGGGAAGAAGCAGCATGAGTTGCAAATTTAATTTTGTTCGTTTGTAATTTGAGCAAAATAAGAACGTTGGAAAATGTTTCTTTTATATAATATGTTAAGTGAAATTCGTTTAATTTTTATAAAACAAATCATATACACAATAAATGAGTTTTAAACAACGCATTGAAATTTCAAAACATTAGATAGATGAATATTTGAAAAAAGAACGTCTTACAGATTAAATAGTAGTGTTATCAAACTTAATCGTATTAGAATTTTAAAAAATTGTTGTTGTTGGGGGGGGGGGGGGGGGGTAACAAAAACATTCAAAAGTATTTGTACAAGCCTTATATCAAATTGTAAAAAGAATCTGTTACTCCTGCGCAGTTCTCTACGGAATCGGTCTTTTTCTTTAATTTTAATTTTTGTATTTTTTAATCCGGCTGAGACTTAGAAAACATCAATTTTCTTATTTTTGAACCTTTGCATGGCAATATCTCAGCAACTAAGGGTCGTATCAACAAAGTCCGAAAAAGCAAAATATAGAGAATTTTCTCAGTTTTCAAAAATATTTTTTTTCAGAAGTGGGCAAATATGGGAACTATTTTTTAAAAATCAATAACTGCGACTATTTTGAAAAAAAGTCACATAAAAAGTATAGCAGTTTGGACCGCGATAGGATAAAATTCTCTTCAAAACTACTTCAGGAGTTTGGAAGAGTACTTGAAGAGAGTTTTATCCTACCGCGGTCCAAACTGCTATGCTGTAGCTATCTTGGAGAGCTCTTGTAGAACTCCTGGAAAAAATGTTACTTGGGTATAACTTGAAAACGGTGCCTTTTATCAAAATTTCACTATAGTACTTTTTGATTGCAAATTCAATTTTACATCAAAAAAATAAATTGAAAAATTTTTGCGACCAATATGTATTATAAAAATGTATTGATTAAAAAAATCATAACTCGGTCAAAGATTTTTTGCCCATTCTGGAAATTTCAGAAAAGTTGGCATTTGATGTCCTTTAAAACAGACCAAAAAATAAAAAAATATTAAAATTGTGTGTTTTGCAAATCAAGTTTTAGTGACAAAAAGTTAAATAAAAAATCACCAAAAAATTTTTTACCGTGTATCATTTTTTTTCAGTGTAGTCCATATCCATACCTACAACTTTGCCGAAGACACCAAATCGATAAAAAAAATTCCTTCAAAAGATACAGATTTTTGAATTTTCACATATCATTTTTGTATGGCCAGATAATGATGCAAATGATGCAAAATGGCTTCTTTGGGCATACCGAAGGTTTGAGGGAAAGAAAACGAATTCAAGGATCTGAAAGGCATCATTCCCGATCGGCCATTTGGCGGTCATGTTTGTGTTTGAAATTATTCAAATCTTGATTCAGAATGTTTCAATCAAAAAATTGTTTTGTTTGTGTTGTTTGTAGAAAAATTACACATTATTTACTATTTATGGACCCCGAATTCAGAACCATCATTGACAGCCAATGTCCCAAAAGTGAAAGACACCTTCTACGATTTTAAAGCACATTACAATTTTTGAATCATCATAAAATTTAAATCATTAATTTCAAAAGTTATATTAAAATTTAAAAAGTGAATCTGTCATAAATAGGATTCTGAGATATGATTTTTTGGAAATATAAACTGGGGTTTTCGGGAAATGGCGAAGACTTGAAAAATGAACTTATTTCACTAAAACTGCGATAACTTTAACATTTAAGCGATGATCAATACTTTTTTTGTACTATTTTTTGTAATTGAAAGACGCAACTTTCGTTTAAGTGAAAAAAGTTGATTTTGCCCGTTTTTATCACTTTCCCGTTTTGCGCGTGGCGCAACGTAAACCCCAGTTTTTATTTTCAAAAAAACCATATCTCGGAATCCTGTTACAATTTCGGTCCTAACCAATTTCCAGTACCGAAAAGGACCTAATAAAAATAATTTTATGAAAAAAAAACCTGTTACCATTTTTAATTATGTTTTGCAAAATTGTCCTAGAAAGCCGATAGAGATATTTTCATACACAATCAAGACTCTATTCGCCGAAGGGAGCGTTCTTTTATTACGTAAGGCAAACAACTGGATTTTTGGACCTCCTTCTCTTCGTAATTAAATGTCCATACAAATTTTGAAAATTTGGTATGGAGCGTAACACGGCCCTCGACGCCTTTTATATTGTAATTTTGCCTCAATTTAGACTTTAAAAAGTGACATTACAACAGAAAAGTGGTAAATTACACATTTTTTAACATAAAAGATGTACCCCTTCCCAGATGTAAAATTACCATGATTTGTATTACTGTGCACTCAAATATAATTAAAATAAGTTTAAATAACTTGAAGTACTCCCACTAACATTTACACAGGATCCTCTGTAATTACTCTTAACTTACACAGAAAAAAATATGTAAATTTACACAGCACGTAATTACTGTTTCTTATGTAAACTCACTCAATGTAATGTTGAAATATGATGTAAAGAGTAAAAAGTCATGGAAATTACTCCAATGTAAATCCAAATCTAATGTAAATCATGAATCTAATGGAAACGTTGAGAATGGAAACTCAAATCTGATGAATTTCTACCCGTGTTCGGCTTCCTGTAAATTCCTATCCAATGTAAATCATATATCGAATGTATTTCTGCCAAACGTTGACTTCAAAACTACCCGAACTAAAAATAGTAATATTTGGTTCTCTTTCTATCGCTTTCATCCGCTGGCCCACTGCCTGAGCCTCGACCTGAACAAGTTGATGCTTTAGCCGCTCGTTTATAAAATGCGAAGATGGCTCAGTCGGCAGCGGGTAGCAGCAGTAACACCGAACATTCTACCTGTCGTCCGTTCGATTCCAGTCCAGCGTTATTCCACTTGGCCGTCGACGAGAAAGCGTCCCCTACCTGTGAAACAACTTTTTAAAATCTTAATTTTCTTTTGCTGCCCTCATTTTAAAATAGAACATAGGCCACACCCTTTTCCTACTGCAATCCAAGTCGAGCTTCTCATTCCCATTTGCCAATCAGAATTAGTTGATTTGAACTAATGTAAATTTCAAAACTAATGTAAATTCCAAAACTAATGTAAATTTTCAAAACTAATGTAAATTTCCAATGAATCTAATGTAAATATCCAATGAACCTAATGTAAATATACATCATTTATCATGATACCTTTTGGTACATGATAAATAATGTAAATTTACAGAAATATTTTTTTCTGTGTAGAGTAAAATGTAATTACAAAAGCTGACTCGGTCCTAACCAGGTCCCAGTACCGAATAGGACATTATAAAAATAAATTTAAAAGAAAAAAACTTGAAGTAAAAAGTAAGAAAAAATAAAGAATTTTTCTTTATGCGTGATCCGATTATTGAAATTTCCATACATACCTACGGATAGTCGAACTTATCTCGTTAACATACGACTTTTTCAAATATAGTTCTTTTTTCGCTTCGCTAGGAGACGGTGATTTTAGCGGATTGCAGACTGGATTTTCGCCATGTGATGTGATGATTGTCTAAGCCCAAGTTGCCTAGGAATCGATAATTGGGAATAGAACCAATTCCACCTGAACCAGATTCTCACCACCATGGCAGCCGTCCATTGCCGGCCGCTCCCATCTCCACCGCGCACCAGGGACAAGGAAAGGGATTTGGAAGTCGGGAATTGTTGATGCTCCACTTTTTTAAGAGTATTAAGGGAAAATCTCCACGGTATCCTCAAGTAAGTTTCGCTTGGAGTTGGACGGTTTTTGGGTAGGTGAATGGTCTGAGGAGCCACCCTAGGCGAGTGGTAACGACCTTTGGCATTGTTGTTCGAATTCTTCGTGTGTTCTCATTTCTAATGGGAATGCTTTCAATTCTTCTCATCTCTTATTGGATGAATTCTATCAGTCGCCCAGGCTATTTTTATAGCGAGGTATTTTTAGATTCAATTTCAACTGCGCTTGCAATCTTGACTTTTTCAAATATAGGGCTTTTGTAACTCCAAACTATTTTTCTCTAAAAGCCCAATCAAACACCTTTCATTTGCGTCCAAAAGGGCTAAATCCAATTTTGGGCCCGATCGGACAACTTTTTTTCAAATCCGAGTTGCTAATAATATTTTTTGTCGACATTGAGGAGAAGAATCGCCAATGTTTTCGGTTGAAAATAGAGAAAACAAATCAGAAGAATAAGTTTCAGTTTTCAACTAACAATTTCAATCCTCATGTGCTTATTTACAAAAAATGAAATAAAAATAGTTGAAAATTCAGCTTCGTTACACTGCGATTTTGTTTTCGACAAATTTTGATTGAATCCTGTGTTGGAATTATTAACTTGATAAGTTAAAACAAAGAAGAGTTGTGTCTTAAATAACAAATTACCAGGTTTTTGTTTGCAATGGATTGTTCAAAAAAATGTTACATAAAATGTAAAACAGCTTAGATGGTCTGACTTGGATATTTCCACTTTTCACGGAGAATAATCTGTTCCCAAAAGCGAATTTCATGCTACGTTTTTATAAGCATACTTTGGTATTTGAACAGTTGTTCGTGGTTCCAAATTTCATAAACGCATGTTCACAATTTTGGGAACTGATTTTTCTCCGTGTTAATTTAACGTGTCTGAAAACAGTCCTCAACGCGGCTTTCAATGTGTTCTCAAAGGATTCAAATCAGTGATTTAATATCGAGCTTTGAAAAAGTGTTTTTCTCTCCAATCCAATAAACACTGCGATCAAAAATCTTCAACACAAGAAAAACCATTAAGTTCTAAACATCCATGTTATACAATAGGCGATTCCTACCTTTTTCCATCTCCTTCCAAGGGAGGACCTTGCACTTAACGATCTATAACGTTGGTCAAGGATGCCGGTTCCCATGGCTGCAGCCAAGTCCATTTTTGAACAGAGAGAAAAAGCCGCCGCCATATCGTGTCCCTTAAGGTGAGGAATAAAAACCTTGGCCACATAGCGTCCACCATAGAGAAAAGCATAGTCTGTTGAACAATACAAGAACCTCCTAATCAGACCATTTGTATCTCTCAAAGCCCGAACTGCTCAGGGTGCAACAGCAGCAGCAGTCTTTCAAGCTGACCGCGGACCACCAACGAAGGATCTCGGGTCTCTAGGACCCGTAATCGGACACCGTCCGATCGGTGGCGTAAAATTAGTGAGATTGATGACACTGTTTTGGGTTGATTTGATGGCACATTAGGAGGGACCATAGCATAAAAGGGTTCTTGTTTCGGAGGTTCTCGTTTATGAGTCCAAGTGGCGTCGAGAATTATAAATTTGGAAATTTTAGGAGCATTGGGAAATGTTTAGGTTTGAAGTTCGAACCTCAAGGTTCGGTCATAACAACTTTTACTCTTACTGAACTGATATTTTTGACTTTATTTGGTCAGAAAAAGTTTTCTATTCAAATTTGGCTATGTATTTTTTTTATATCTGTAAATGAACGCCCAATAATTTAAAAAGAAGGAATTTCAATCTCAATAATAAATTTGCATGCACATAAAGTCATAAAAATATCGTTCATGATCATTTGACCTCGACTCACTTTCGTGGGCTTTTTTTTAATTAAATATACCTTTATTGAACTTTCTTATAATAATTAGGGGAAGGTGGGGCAAGACGACAATATGGGGCAAGAGGAACAATCGCTCGTACGGCAGTAGTTTTAACAATTTTGATTATTTCCAGTATGAGGAATTGTTGCTAGCAATGCAATTAGCTGACATAACCGCCAAAACGACGTAAACGTCACTTGACATAAGATTGAATGAAGTTTTTTTCAAAACCTTTGTTTTCTTATAATATTTGGAAAGTACAAAATAAGGCTTAGCCTTCGTTTTAAGGCTCATTTTATCAAAATGCTATTTTTCCTAGATCAGTAGTGTCCCTACCAATGACTTGCACCTATTATAAAGTATGATTTAACTTTTGGTTATTTTTGTTGAGAGCTTTTATAAAATCATGTTCAGGGGGGGGCAAGTGGACCATATGGATTTTTAGTATGGACAAAATTACGAATTGCTGCAACAACATATTTTATTGTGAAATAAATACATAGAAGTACTTAAAAACTGATGAAAAAAAATTTCCATGCAAAATATAGTGATATCATGAAAATTTGCTATATATCATCTAAGTAACAATTTTTTTTGGTCAAAACGATCTAATTTTTGTAAAATATTATTTTTTTATCCAAAAATGAAAGAAACGTTTTAACTACATTCTAATCTGATGTATCTAAGTGATAACAGTTCAATTATTAGCCAATTAACATGTTGTTTCATGCATTGTTCCTCTTGCCCCAACGGGTTGTTCGTCTTGCCCCACTAGTTCAGTAGAACGTACGGAAAATCAAAAATCTTGAAATAATTTTTTTACATTAAAAAACTGGATTTTTAAAAAACATGTTCTATCAAAGTCTCAGTCAAGACCTGGAATAAGATGATTATAAAAAATAGAATACATTTGGGTAAGGGCTCGGGTAAGGGTACCAAAAGTTGCGTATTTTAATTACGAAAATTTTGATACCCAAACATGTGTCGCTAAAATTTTTAAGTTATTGCAGTTTTAGTGAAAAAAGTATTTTTTTAGCTGATTTCGACATCGAAATTGCCAATTTTTTGTTATAATATGTGAAATTTTTCGAGGAATCCGATAAAAATATTTTCAAGCATAGGCTCTTTTGCAAATGTTAAGCTAAATTTTTGAAACTTCTTACTATTTTTCTCATATAGCTAAACTAATCACCTTTCTTTTGCGACCGCTAAAATCGGATGAAATGACGCGGATGATGATTTTTTGAAAAAAAAGTGGTTTTTGCGAAAAAATGCGAAAATTGCCATTTTTCGAACCACCCTAGCATGATGTAGGTCACCCTAAAGCCCAAACAAAAAAATACGGATCTTATTATTTTGGCCAAAGAACCCCTAGAAATTTTCTTTTTGGTTTAGGCTCTTTTCAAATTTTCAAAATATGATAATTTTTCTGAAATTAATACGTATTTGTCGAATATAATCTCTTAAAATTATAGAACTGTGAGATTATTTTTTATGTTTTTCCTTGCACTATGTTAATGGGACACCTGGATACTGAGATACAGTCGCTTTAACTTTAAATTTTGTGAAAGAAAACCCTTGATCTGTGTAGACCCCATTGAAAAATGACGATATGTAATTAGATCAGGGCTGCTCAAAGTTTTTGGATGCCGGGCCAAATTTGAAGCTCAAATGAGCTTGCGGGCCTAAAGAATAAAATTGTCAGCGAAAAATTAATTTATGTTTTTTATTTGAAAGATGAAAAAACATCTATCAGTGGACAATTTTTGAAATTTCTGTTATTTTTTTACATTTTCCAACTGCTGATGTTATTGTTTTATTTTTTTTTTTGAAAAAAAAAATGTATCTGGTTTAATGTACATTTCTCGGATTAAACTAAGCCTTTTTTGTATCGGTATTCGACCTACTTGCGAAAAACCAATTTCAAAAATGCTTAAGATTGTTCA
Organism: Culex pipiens pallens; assembly: GCF_016801865.2. Taxonomy (NCBI): domain Eukaryota; kingdom Metazoa; phylum Arthropoda; class Insecta; order Diptera; family Culicidae; genus Culex; species Culex pipiens. Next base: position 20,973,588 of record NC_068938.1, read on the forward strand.
TCTACACGTCTTTTAAGTGCCCCAAACTAAAAATAAATGAAATTTTGTTACAATTTGGAGAAAAACGAATATTAGTGTCGGAGGTCACGGTGGCTCTTTCGGCTTTTTAAAAACTCACCCGAAATTTGTTTTCATTGAAAGCTTTTTTAATGTTTTGAAAAAGGTTACATAAATCAGATGAATTTATGTAACGGCATAATTTTATCTTTCGAAAATATTTTCCAAAACTTAAGCCAATATGGTCGAGCGGAGGCAAAAAAAAAAATCAACATATCAATAATTTTTTTAATTACAGTGGATTTGCAATTTTTATTTTTAAGAAATGTAAGTTTCGACAAAAAACAAACATTTTAGTGAAAAAAAAACACTTTCTGCGATACTGTTTATCGAAAATTCACTCAATTTTTTTTTTTAACAAACCCAAACGCAGAGGATTACATTTTAAATTAATAACAGCTGAATGCACTTAAATTTCCATTGAAAATTTGAAGTTCTTTTTATTAAATATTGTTTGTCTCTGATATTTCAAGCCGAAGGTTGCGGGGAGAGTTGAAGTGAAAAAAAACATTGAAAAATAGATTTATCTATGAGTTCCAATCCCGAGGTGGAGGTAAGTTCAAAGTAAGTTTGAGGCTCAGTTCACAGAAAGGGTAATGACTTTTAAATTAATACGGAATACTAATATTTTTGCTTTTACTATAGTTTTCTACAATAAACATTTCCAAAAATATTTCATGTAAATCTTTACGATTTGTACTAGTTTCACTCACATTGAAACGTGTGAGATTGCTTCAAATTAGAAATATTTTAAAACAAAATATTTAATATTTAATATTCTTTCGTTAAATGAGAATCCAAATATGGATAAATCAGCGATTCTCAACGGGGGTACCGGGCCTACTTGATTTACATAGCAGGGGGTACCAGCCTAGAAGAAGGTTGAGAAGCGCTGGGATAAATCATTAATTGTATATCAACAAAAAACAAAAAAGATTAGCATAAAAAAGTTTTAAATAAACTTTCATTTTGAAAAAGGCAAATGGTACAAATGGTCATCGGGCCATTTTACATGATCGTTCAAAATGAGTTCGCGGGCCACAAAAAATCCCTTCGCGGGCCACATTTGGCCCGCGGGCCATACTTTGGTCACCCCTGAATTAGATCAATAAAAGATGGTTGAAATTTTGTTCAATTCAATTAGTGTTTATTAGTAAATAATCAATTTACAATTTCGTGTTTCTTATAGCCTAATAGAGTTTTGGAGTTCCTTTCAACTATGGTTTACACTATAATTCTTTAGATGTAATTGGATATTCTAACAATGGATTTGGCAAGAGAAGGAAAAATAAAAAAACCTTCAAAATTTGTTAAGGAAAAGGATAGAAATAGAAAAAGCTTGAACCTAAATCACAGTTTGTTTTGTCGGTTGACGTCGAAAAACTTCGCTGTACAAGACAGCTTATCCATTGTAGATGTACTTCATCATCAGCTCACTAAGAGCTTGGAATTGCTCTGCCTTGTTCCGGCAGGCACGAAAACGCGTGAGCATCTCTCCATCAAGGGCGAAAAACTCGGGAAGCGTGAAGAGATCATCACCGGTAACATCAGCTTGTCCCGGGGAAGTGCCGGCCCCAGAAGCGGCTACTTTAGCGTACGAACCTCCCCAACCGGAAGGGAACGCTGGTTTGGTCGATGGAACCGCTCCGCCGCCAGCTGCTGCAGCGTTCGAGCTCGAAGTCTTCGGAGGTTGGCGGGACGCTGGCGCTTGGAAACTTTCCACCACAGTTCACGCACTTGACGCGCGCTTTGTGTTGCTGGGCGTTTTCCCCCAGCTGGTCTTTCCGCGTAAGACTGGAAGGTTGAAAATTTTACGTTTGTAAATTTGTCCGCACACAAAAAAAAACATTTTAAAAAAATAACTCAAGCTAACATTGCATAACAAACCTCATAAAGGCTTAGGTAAATTTGAAATATTATGCATGAATCAGACTAGAAAATTCAATCGTTTCCGAGATATCGTCATTTGTAAATAGGGTATAGTTAGGTGATTCCAAAAAAAATCCAAAAATGTGTTATCAGGGGTGCTTTCTTTCTTAAAATATTGTTAAATGGCAATAAACAAAAAAACAAAACACTTAATCCAATTTTCTTTGGAAAATCTCTATTACCATCATTTTTTCCTTTATGTAGTTAAACCAACTCATATTTTGTTAAGTATTAGTCACTGTATGATTGTTTTTGAATAAAGGCCACAATTAATGAAATCTTCAAAACCCTCACAGTGACACCCATCACGGCCATGCATTAACTTTGTTGACGCAATAATTTGCTGGGAACCTGTTTAGCTTCAAGTTATCTCTATAGAAGCCATCATCTTACAGTGTCTGCCGAGGTGGCCACCGAGGATCACGTCTCGATTGGCCACCCACGTCGTCGGCCTGTGAGGTGCAAAAAACCGAGATGACATTTTTATTAATCTTCCACACCCTCGCCAAAGCAATATCAAAAGATTGTCCGGGTTCTTTTCCTCCTTCCCCGGGTCGAGCTGAGTCCGTAACCTCAAAGTCGGCACCTTAAGAAAAAGCAAGAAAAAAAAAGCTAAACTGGTGACAACAACAATCGAAGAACCTCCTCGTACCTGTTCCAATGCGATAATTTATGTTCCGGAGTTGGTTGGACCACAGACGTCGAGCTTCAAACGGTGCCTCCTTTCGCAATGTTTTGATGGCCTGAACAACAAGGACGACGATGTCGGTTGGTACCCTGTCGTGCCCAGGAATCTCGTCCCAGGATCGTCGATATAAATATTTGGACATTCGTTGAACAATGAGGTCGATTGGACGATTTCCCTTCCCTCCTGCTGCCTGCTGGGGGTTTGCGGTGAGCATCAAAAGTAGGTTCATTCTTAGATAATGGGTTTTGTTTTGGGACCCCGGAGATAGACTGTGGTGCTGATTTCTAACCTTCCTGCTGATATTGGTCAGGTCAATTCGCATTGTGTCCTCCGGTGGGTGTAGTGCGAGCAAGTTCATTGATCATGCTGATCGGGATTGTCACTGAGCTCTGATCAGAGTCAGGGATGCCAGGGATACTAAAATTAAAACATATTAGATAAGTTAATGTGTTTTAGTTCTTAACATTTACAAAGCTGATTTTAGAGTAATTTAGAGTAACTAGCGAGGTAAAATAATTTTACGAAACATTTCTGGAAATCCTAAAACTGACAACACTTCCCTCGACAGGACTTAAACTTAAGGGACATCAATCGCATTTTTTGTTTGACCTGGCTTTTGCCATTTTTTCTGTGGGTTCAACTTGTCCAACTCCAAAAAAGCACCCGATTTTGAACTGCTCCGAACGTGGGAAAACCTAGTTCTAGGTATTTTGTGGCCCATCAGCTCTCTCTTCCTGCATTGTTACATTTTCGTGTGAGTTGATACCCTTTAGAAATCAGTCCGGTCCGATCTCTCTGATGGGCTCTCGGGCTCCGAAAGTTTCCTTTCATCCATCACGAATAATAAAATAATAAACTACTTCCTCTTGAGCTAGATTTTCGTTTGTTAATACCTTACGAAATCCACCCCGAAAAGCGAGGGGCCCTTTACGCTGGATCACGATTACCGACCGCTCTAATAATGGGAGCTCTTTGGCCACGGAAGCCCACTTCCACTTGACCTGCCAACGTCGGTTCCACCAGGCTGGCGTAATCATTATCTATTTACTTTTGTAATTAATTTCGTCTTTCGGTGTGTAGAAAATTGGGCACCTCCAAAGCCGCGGAGTGGCCACCGGAGATCATCATCATCATCAGCTAGCTGTGACGAAGTCGGCGGCCATAATACGAAACCCACGGACGGCAGAGGTAATTGACTCCGCTCTTTTATTTTTCGGGGCCTCTTTTTTCTAGGTCGATGAGCTTGGATTCGCTCGTCTTGCGGTCCAATCGTCTTGCGATGGTCATCTCGGGCCTTTTGTGAGGAGTGGTCACCGTCGCCGCGGCCGCCATTAGGCGATTCCTGCTCAAAGCGGAAAATTACCTGTGCGTGCGTGCGGAAAAGATCGGATTTTCATCGGCGACCGCGCGATTAAGGTAGCTTGATTGGGCGATTGTTTGAGGTAGAGTTGATTAGCGGAAATGGTAACGGAGCTTCTGGGCTACGGGTTTAGGGCAAATTAACTTAAATTGACTTGACTTAAGTCAATTTCAAATTTGGTAGCTGAAAGCCATTCAATACAAATATAAACCAGAGGCAATTACGAAAATCAAATGCTAGTTTTATGTATCTTTAACATTCTATAGAAAATTATCATATTTTTCGCAGGTCAAGGATTTGGCCCTAATTCCATACAATCCGACGATTTCGACTACTGTCCAGACAAGGTCCAAACTCGATTCGATTCAAAGTCTCGATTGACATATGTTTCGATCATCTGATGTTTCGATTATCCAAAATTTTCTTAGAAGCTTCCGATTATCGAATCAAAGAAAATGTTTTTTTTCCTTTTAGTATTTCTCACTTTTAACATCAAATCCGAGTTTTGCGACCCGGCTAAATTACCAAATCTTGACTTTTTCTTTTTTTTCTAAAGTCCTATAAAAATGTAAACATTGTGGGTAAGCGGGATGCACTCAATTTTTACATTTGTTTACTGCCCATGTTCGCATAAATGTCCCATATGCAAAAACAGCAAGCTGAGAAAATCGCATTTGAAGTTTGTCCCACACAAACAATAACTCAAAAGCGACACAATACATATGGGACATTTATGAGATCAGGGCCAGTTTATAGGACCTAACCAAAAAACGTTACTTAATCCACCAGAAGGTGGTTGCAGCCTTCCTCCTAAAAGCCTTGCAACCACACACTACGATAGCTTTGGCTAACGCTTACTTAGTAAAGACACTATTTATGTGAGTGCTGCCATCTATGACAAATTTAATGAACCATTTGAAAGCACTGCAGTGTTTGTGTGCGTGCACTGCTCGGAAAGTTCCGACAGCTATCCGCCGGAGCTTTCAAATTATGTAAAAAATGACCCTTTTTTGTATCAACCAAAACAGTTTTTCGAACATAACTTTAAAAGTACTGCACCAAACCGGATGAAATTTAAAAAAGACTTAAAGAACCTGAAGATGAATCTAAAAACATAGATCCGGACAAAATCGGTCGAGCCAGTTCCGAGAAAAGTGCGTGAGAAAAAAAAATTCTACGTCCATCCACACGCACAGACATTTGCTCAGAATTTGATTCTGAGCCGATATGTATACGTAAAGGTATATCTTGGAGGCTTATTTAAAAAGTTCAATTTTTGAGTGATTTTATAGCCTTGCCTCAGTGAGGTGAGGAAGGCAAAAAAGTCTAGAAGTCAGTATTTCATAATCACCATTATGGCCGCCATCTTGGATTCAAAATTACCAGATCACTTTAAAGCATTTTTGAGGCTCAACAATCAAAACAAGACAATAATAAAAAATATTATGCTTTTTCGATTTCATGAAGATTCAAAAAATCAAAAAAATCAAACCATCCACATTAACGACCCCCGGGTCTTTTGTGGTCTCTATTGCAATTTTTGTGTTAAAACAACTTATTTCGCAAAACTTTTGAAAAAAAAAACTTGCTTGATCTCTTTCTTTTAAGCTATTTATTATATGATTTCAGATGAAACTCCTTTCAAGAAGCTGTGACGCCGTGTAAGGGTGATCCAAAAAATGACTATTTTCGTCGACCATTACAAAAAAACTCATTTTTTTATACAAATTCCACGCCATTTTAACAAATTTTAGCTGTCTTATACTTGCAAGAAAAATAGTTTGGAGTTTCCAAAAACTAGTCTAACATTTGAAGAAGTCAAATGAAAATTTTTCATGCCATTTTGACAGTGACTGGTGTCAAAGAGCCTATGTCTGAAAATATTTATAAAGGATTCCTCGGGAAATTATACATAAAATACTCATAAATCGGGCCGCGGCTTCGGCTGCCGATCCCTAAGTTTCTATGGGGCGCGGGTTCGATTCCCACCTTATTCTCCTGGCCTTCTATCGGATGGGGAAGTAAAACGTCGGTCCATTTGCGTAAAAGAGGTTTTGGGTGACTCACCACACATAACCTATCGCGATTTTACGAAAAAAAAGTTTTGAAAAAGTTGGTCGTCGTTGATCATGGCCGTTCGTGGTCGACCAGGGTTACCAGGTCTTCATTTGAAAAATCTGACAAAGTATTCATGAAAATCTGGAAAAATCTGGCAGACGAAAATCTAAAAAATTTCAAAAATGTTGAAATTGAATTTTATTTAAGAAATACACATTATATTTTCAACTATATTCATTCACGTTTTTCAAAAAAAAATAGGCAGAAAGTGAAAAATCTGGCAAAATCTGTCAATATCTGGCACTGAGAAGGGTGAATCTTCATTCTGGCAGACACTTGAAAAATCTGGCATTCCCAGATTTATCTGGCAACCCTGCTAACGACAGACACGAACGACGAAACAAAGAGAAACGCAAAAAGTAACTTTTTCAAATAAATTTTTTTCTTAAAATCGCGATAACTCGTGTTGTTTATAAGCAAACCCCTTATGTATAGATATCAAAAATTTTGTAATTGTCTGCTCTACAACTTTGTAGAACATTGGTATACTCTAAAAAATAACCCTGCAAAGTTAGAAAAAACACGAAATTTTAAAATGAAAAATTTTGTTTTAAATGAAAAAAATAAATTCTGGGTCAATATAGATTTGAAAAGTACATTAAATTTCTCTTAAAATGACACGTTCAAAAAAAAATTACAGTCAAGTAACGAAAAAGGAGAGAATTTTTAAAACATTTTTAGTGTTTTTCTTCGATGACAAATACGTTTTTTCGAAATTCTGAGTACGCCATCAAATCGGTCGTCTAATTTTACATAAAAGTACCTTTGACACCAAATTTCTGTCTCATCACCGTTTCAGGCTGCAAATTATTGAAAAACACCTCTTTTTTCGCATGCGCAGAAATGAAAGGGGTCGTACCGTCCCTCCGTCACGAGATATCAAGAAAAGGACCTTGGATTCGTGATCAGGGACAAAATTTACCCCTTAGGACAAAGTTTCACGCAAATTGATGAGGGGTCGGGACAACTGCTGTGTGAGTTGGCGGAGAATTACCCAATAGACATTCAAAATAGGTTTTATCATGAACAATGATATTAAAACAGTAAATTTATAAAATAACTACAATTTTCTTCGCCATTTTGAAATTGAAATAATGTTTGCTTGAAAAATAGTTCCAATCATCTATTTACACTATTTTGTTTTGTAATAACATGATGATTCGGAGTTATTTTTTGTTTAAATATGAATAATTGTTATTTTTATTAATATTATTCGTTTTATTTATTAATGTAATGTAAGGCACGTTCCTTTTCATTCATTACATTGTGACGGAACTTCACTTAGTGATGGACAATTTCTCAAATGTATCACTGATTCGAGTTGTTGCATTCGACATGGAGTTTGCGCTTGAAATAAGTTATAGACATACTACACAGAAAAAAATAAGTGAATTTACTCGACACGGAAAAAAATAATTACACGATGTAAAATTTGTTGCAAATTTACATCAAATTGCATGTAAATTTAAATGTTCAATGACGTGCAAAAGAGTTACATCATAAATGATGGTACATTCGGAAATATTTTTTTGTGTGTAGTTTAGATATACGAAGGCAAAAGATTCCAGGTTTAAATTGTTCATTTAAATAGATATTCAAAGTATTATTTTTTTAGCAAATGTTGTAACAATTTTGTTTTGATGCATGTTTTTCTTTTCAAATGGAAACTAATAAAATATACATAAAAAGGCATTGTGGATGAAATATTTGTCGAAAGAAGCTATTTTTAAGCATTGATGAAAGATAATTATTAAATATCAGGAGACTTCACGGAAGTTTCAAAATTAAATAAATTTTACGCTTTCGGCGGAATCATGAAAATTAATTATTACCTCTTTTTGATGTAATTTTACTTTAATGAATGCGTGAACACAATTTACAACGAGAATGATAGAAATCTCATCACTCTGCGTCCATTACAAAAAATTGTAACAAATTCTTTTTGAATGATTTTATATTTGAAAAAATCGTTACTTTACCATAGAAAATGAGTAACATTTGATCATTTTCGATGTTATTCCGTTTTCTACAATAATTTCATTTATTTTTTATTTACTTAAATCGCCATTCTCCTCGTCTTTCTGCCAGTAATTATTTCAATTAGTCACCGCGCACCAAAAGTACAACCATCGATCGCTCCCCGTCCGTCCCAAATTTGGTGCGGCCATTTTGATTACAACTTTCACGTGCAAACTCCAATCAACTCGCGTGGAACTCTCGCGTCGACAACATTATCACAATTATCAGCACTTTCCGATCCAACCGAAGGCCCCGAAAAAACATCGCAGCCGCATTACAAGGGGTCCCTCCAGAGAGTCCTTACGTGACTACCTTATTTTATTTTTTTTGTTTCGAGGTCTTGTTTTCTCAAGCAGGTCTCAATTTTGCGCGCGGATCCTTCGAACGACTTTTTGATGTAATAAGTCGTTATCTTGACACTTTCCCGTTAAGTTGGCCGAGGGGTCCACCGCCCAGGATCTCGCGATGACGAGATGATAATTTCGTTGAAAAGTCATCGTCGTCACACGAACGCTTGCCAATTTAAGGGGGTAATTTAAAGGCTTCGAAAATGAGAAAATTGTGCGCGCGGTGAAAAGAAAATTGTTTTTCGCCCCTCGTCGCCCCTCGTCTCGTTTGATGATCATTATTTCGGTTCGGAGCAGCTCCTTTTTTGGGACCCCTCCAACTAAAATAAGCGGTTATCGCAGAGGGGAACCCAAGCGTCTGGAATGTAAGGGCGCAGGGGGTCATATTTCGGGCGAGGGCCTTGTGTGTGAGATTTCATTTAAGATTGCACTTTTGGGTCCAGCGGAACTCGAGCGACGAAACTTATATATCTCTATATAAAGGTATGAAATTGCTTTTCGATCCTGGGCTTCGGATAACGACTTTTGGGCTGCTGTGCATAAGGGTCACTTTGCTGGACCCGGTTTTCGGGAGATCTCGTTGGCGGATTGGCTTGTTGTTGTTGTTGTTGGTGCTGTGTCCAATCAGGAGGGACATGAAAGCGTAACGACACTGCAACTGATATAGCAATTTAATTTTACCGACCTCTTCGGAAGCGCGCAAAAAGTCGTCACGTTTGAGTTTGGAAAAGGTTGCGGGGAAGAGTTTCTTGTTCATGGAAGGTAGTTGAGATATTGCTGATTGGACTTAATTTTTAAGTTCAAACAGCAAACATGAGTTGAAATGTGACTGTTGCATAATTTTGTTTCCTGGACTTTAATCATAAAATTAACAACAAAAAATATATCATAGAAGGTTCCCGTTTCACCTTAAGGAATTCAGCTTGACCCAAATTACATAACTTTGGAAATCCCTACCCTTTTCACTTCCAATAATTGCCACCTACAGCTACCCAAACCCAACAAATCCGGTCAATATTTATCAAAAGCTGCCGAAAACGTCAAAACATGCAACGCCACCAGCCCAAACCTGCAGCAACAACAGGTAAAGTCCCATAACACAAGAGTCCCTTGAAAAAAGGTACGACCCACGAAACCCAAACCCGAACGAATTCCGTCCACCACCCTCCCTCCAGAGTCCAACCCTCATAAATCTCGGGCATGTTTTGACAGCTCGTTCGAAACGGAAAGTTCGGAATCGGCCGGAAAACAATTAGTCTCTCTCGCCGGGGCTGGGACCCCGGCGGGATATGACGTGGTGTGTACGAGGTGAAAAATTGACTGATCCTGGCCGCACCGCCTCCCTTAAAATAGGAGAGTTTGGGACTGGAACCGGACCGGATCAAACGCGTGTGCCCCGGCATTTAGGGCACAGATTCTGTGGACCACACACGGCGAGTGACTTCAACTTGTTCTATGGGTGAAGAAGTCAGTGCTGTTAGTTTAAGATTTTGTCAATATGTTCGATTAACAGCAACAACAAATAAACAAAAATTCTCGGATTATTTTTCAAAAAGCCGTAAGAGCCATTGGTAAACAAAGTCCTTTTTGCATCGGTACTCGACCTACTTACGAAAAACCAAAATCAAAAATGCTCGAGATTGTTCATCTACATGTCCTTCAAGTGCCCCAAACTAAAAATATATGAAATTTTGTTTCATTTTCGAGAAAAACGAAAATTAGTGTCAGAGGTCACGGTGGCTCTTACGGCTTTTTGAAAACTCATCCGAGAATTGAACCATACTACAGACTGAAGACATTGTCTTTACGGGGATTTTGGCAACACTGTATGAAATGATGTTTACATAAGTGAATTCAGCAATCTTTTCTTGAGCGGATTTAGAAGAATTAACAACCAGAGAACTTTTTAGAGATGGAGTTTTTGAGTAAAATTGAGAGAATTTTCCTCTCGGATGGCAGTCAAATTCTCCTGTCAAAATAACAAATTTCATCCCTGGCCACACCTTCTCCTCGGAGGAAGAACCAACTCGCCAGCTCTACACCTTACCACCCGCTGAACACAGGTCGTCCTAATGTTGTGGTAATTTCTCCACTCCCAACTTCCAAATTGAATTTCCCGATTCGACAGATTCGGCCTCATAATTATACACGGATGGGTAGTTTAATTGGCCCGAGAATGATGATGGAACGGCCGGATTAGAACCCACATTTGATAGCGCCGCCGCCGTCGGAGCTTCGACCTCCTGCTGTGGGAATCGGTTTCTCAACTCGACGACGAATGCGTGACTTGGATCATGTCCAACGAGCCATCACAGATGATCCGACGATTTAAGTCAGGTTCCTTTGCTGGTGGTGGAGCAAATCTGTCCTGACTCCTGACGTAAATCTGGCGGATCGTGCCTTCATTTTGGATTGGACGGAGGAGGCTTGATGGAGCAACAAAAATGATGTCGTGACTCGGATTTTGAGACGGCACGGTCGCTTTTGCGGTAATGAGTCAATCATTCAAATTGATTTGGGATTGAGATTGTCTTAATTAAAATTTAGGTGGAGACTCGGGGCGATAAACGTGGAATTGTTTAGATTAATTTTTCTTTTCAAAGCAAAAGTAGAGTTCAATTTGTTGGGTGGTGACGCGCGGTCAATTATGGGCATTGTGTGTGAAAAGAAAAGAATTTTATTTCGTGTTTCATCCTGGTTGACTTGCCCACAAGCAGAAGAAAATCAGTTCAATTAGTTGGGTGGTGACGCGCGGTCAATGATGTGGCATTGTGTGTGAAAAGAAGAGAATTTTATTTCGTGTTTCATCCTGGTTGGCTTGCCCACAAGCAGAAGAAAATCAGTTCAATTTGTTGGGTGGTGACGCGCGGTCAATTATGGGCATTGTGTGTGAAAAGAAAAGAATTTTATTTCGTGTTTCATCCTGGTTGACTTGCCCACAAGCAGAAAAAAAATCAGTTCAATTTGTTGGGTGGTGACGCGCGGTCAATTATGGGCATTGTGTGTGAAAAGAAAAGAATTTTATTTCGTGTTTCATCCTGGTTGACTTGCCCACAAGCAGAAGAAAATCAGTTCAATTAGTTGGGTGGTGACGCGCGGTCAATTATGAGGCATTGTGTGTGAAAAGAAAAGAATTTTATTTCGTGTTTCATCCTGATTGGCTTGCTCAAGTCCTTCCTACATCATCGTTGATCGGGAGGCACGACGTCGTGTGAATTGTTGCATTAAAATAAGTTTAAGTATTACTGTAAATGACTGTAAAAAAGTCCTTCCTATATCATCAATGTCGTCTGGGTAATCGTGATGAAAAATTACATTTATTCAGTATTTAAATACCTGTGCGCGAGTGTTTTGGTGTGCTAATTAGAAAGACCTTCCCATAGCATCGTTGCTCGGAAGGCTCGCCGACGGGTATGTTATGAAAGTCCTCCCCATAGCATCGTAGCTCGGGAGGCATCGAAAAGCCAATACCTTATCCTACTAACCCAAAAAAAAATAATCACGTGATGCTTGAAGGAGATGCTGTGGATTCAACGGTCTCAAGCGGTATCAACAAGTATATAGCGAAAAACTATGTGCTTGATGAGTCTGCAACTTCAACTATCGGACTAACATTCCTCCCTTTTGTTGAACTGCAGGCTTCTTGGGAGGGCGCCGGTATTGACTAATAAAGTCGGGGTCTTCAGGGGTTAAACAGTGAACGGATGGTTGGCTCCCACTGATCATTTTTGATTCATTGTTTAACTTCAGCTGATCTGTCAATAACGGAGTAGCAGCTCATTGGCAGTCAACCATGCTCATGCTCATGCTCATGCTCATTTTTCTTTTCACAGCAAAAGTTTTTTTTGTAAATCTGTTCCTTTTCAAATGAATATGGAGCAATTCCAGCTCAAATTAGGAAATTTTCTGGTACTTTTGTACCCGACCCTCTCCGATTTCAATGAATCTTTGTAGGCTTGTTATCCTAGGCCTATATAAGCCATTTTTGTGTATATGGAGTCAATTGTACTTGAAAACAACATTTGAGAAGGGCGTAAGCTATTTAAATATTTTTGTATTTTGCAATTTAAAAATTACTGTATCTCTAAGCCGCATCGTATCAAAAAGTGGTCAAAGTCAAACTTGTAGGAAATTGGACGGGCTTTCTGAAAACAATACACTGATATAAAAATAGACACCACTTCTATGAGATTTTTTTATTTTTAAGTTTAAAAGTTAAATTTGAAGGAAGCTGTCAAAGGCAAACGTATGGAAAATTGGACGAGCTTTCCGGTAAAAATATTAACGAGACTGAAAAATCAAGTCTGCCACATAGAAATTGCCAAAAACCACCAAAAAAACCTTTTTCTCGACATTTTAATTTTTTAAACCGCTGTTTCTTCCCAAGGATTTGATATAAGACAATGGTCAATATGGAGACTTTTATGTAAAATTGTCTGGCGAATCAATTCCCACTATCGGTTTTTGAAAATTTTGACGTTTAGACCACTTTTCAAAAAAAACAGTTTTAGTAAATGATTTTTGTATTTTTTTAGGAGAGACATACCATACTGGATTTTTCGTCAGTCTTTTTGTAACATCTTAGGCTATTTCCTTAAAGAATTTGAACGAAAAAAAATCGTGACATCACCTTCAAATTTAACCTTTGAACCTAAAAATAAAAAAAACACATAGAAGTGGCGTGTATTTTTATATCAGTGTATTGTTTTCAGAAAGCCCGTTCAATTTCCTTCAAGTTTGACTTTGACCACTTTTGATACGATGCAACGACTTCGAGATACAGTAATTTTTAAATTGCAAAATACAAAAATATTGAAATAACTTACGCCCTTCTCAAATGTTATTTCCAAGTACAATTGACTCCATATACACAAAAATGACTAATATAGGCCTATGATAACATGCCTACAACGTTTCATTGAAATCGGAGAGGGTCGGGTACAAAAGTACCAGAAAATTTCCTAATTTGAGCTGGAATTGCTCTATGAAAGTATCAGTTTACTGAACAATGCAAAAAAAACGGTATTGCCATGTTTTCAGAAGTGTAACTATATTTTAACAGTTACACAAAACCGTAAAACTCAATAGATCTAACAGAAGCAAACATTGCGCAAACATATACGCCCATTTGCTCTGCCCTCTAATCACACAAAATTAATTCTACAAAATTCGCCACCCACGCCAATCCCAACAGCTCGCGAACACGCCATTTTATGCGCGCGCGAATTAATTATTCCATTTCATTACTTTAATGACCACAATTTGGGTGGCTCACATGCGATAACACCCCTGGACTACTGGGCACGGCCATTATCCCACTCGAAAACCCGTAAATAACCGCCATTGTCCGTGGCCACCGTTTTAATCTCTAACCTCACATTTGTCACGCTTTCATGCTGCGCCTCATACATACGCTCATGAATAACTAATCAGCAGACTTCCATCCCACTGTTTACCATATTATGCCATTTAGGGGAACTATACCCTTTCTCAGCCTATTTCTATTATCGGCCTATCAGCACTTTGATCATGAATTACAGCTTATAAAAAGTGTTTTTGACTGTTCCAAAGTAATAAATAGCTCAAATAAAAGTGAGCAAGCAACTCTCCATTGTTGAAACATCTGAAAATATTGATTTAATAGCAGAAACGGCAAAAGTGATGAGAATTGGTCGAACGGCTTAGTGTGATTAAAATGGGTATATTTCCCCTACTTGATGAATTTAGCTGTCAATCGTGATTTTTGTGTCCAACTTCCAACCCCGGTCAACTACTCCTCCCAGTATCGCTGATTTGATTACCGTGCACCGCTGGCCACGGCGCCGTGACGTTAATAATGCCATAGAGCTTTCATAGATGTCGATCTGAAAGCCTTCTACGAACTATGCTGCACGAAGTCAACGGAGCCATTGCAGACAGGTCTAAAGCATAATTAATGCTTGTTCGTGGCTTGTTTACATGCGCGACTCCCAGCACTCTACAGTGTAGTGCAAGTCTTGGCGGCTTTGCTGGCAGCACTGTTCATTCAAAGCAAGCACAATAACAACGAAAAAAACGGGCGAGTGATAAATAGTATCATTTATCAGAGCCGAGAGCCGAGTCCTGGGTACAATGTAGTCGCAGCAGCGTCCTATTTGTTTGGGCTGAAAGGTAATTATAATTATGATAATTATCTTCTGGGCTCGAGCGGAACACGGGCTGGTGAATATACCGAACAGGCACTTCAAGCTGACACTCACTTTATCAACGTTGTACTGGGCTGGGGAGCTTCGCCAGCATAGATCGATCGATTGGGTGATGGAAAGCAATCACCTGAAGGCGTCAAACAAGCGGTCGTCAGGTGGGAATCGATCACTGTGGGCTGGAGTGAGTTTGAATCAAAAATAATCTACATTGGACATATTAACTATTATAATTATTGAACTCCAGCCTTCAAAATTCTATATATCTTGAACTAAATGGAAATCATTTACCAAAAAAAATCTTTGTAAAATTTACTCAGAAACACGATGGTGAGGTTAAACTGATAAGTTATAATATGCGCTCAATGTGAGTCCTGATCCTGACTCGACATTGTACGGCTTGCGTTTCGTAAGATATCGCAGTTTGAAAATTGAGGTTTTTTTATTCATTCACGAAAATGTTTAATTTCCGTTGCTTATTTTGATGGCATCAACAGCAACCAAAATTTAACTTGATTAGAAAATATTGATTTCAATGTTTTAAATACGAATATTTTAATTTATTCAGTGTTGTTCGAAAATAATACATTTTTTGACATTCTGACCAACTTTTTTTTCTACGGAAAACTTTGCTTCTCTTAGTTTTTATTTTTTTTTATTATTTTTTATTGATAGTGTCAAGCCTATTTAACTAATTATATTTGTAATATTTTGCCTTTTTGCTGTTTTCCACAATTTTCCAATCACATTTTCGATATTTTTAAATATATTTCACATTTTTTGATAAGAACTCTAACAAACTTGTAACTTGCAACAAAGTAAGTTTTTTTTTTTAACTAAAAAAAATCTCTGAATTGCAAATATAACATCTTGGAGCAGAACTGTTAAATTCTAATAAAACACTAATTGAAGTGAGTTGCAACAACGTGTGTCAACACATTTTGTAGAAAATAACAAAAATTACCGCATACATGTTTTGAGGTAAACAAAAATAATAAAAAAAAACAGCCAATTTTGATGCAAGAAAATTAAAAACTAAAAAAAAATACAGAGTCATCCCAATTTTTTTTAAAGTAAGAGTTCTATTTTCCAAAACATTTGAAAATGCATAGTATTTGAAAAGATATTAAATTTTTTTAACGACTTTTCAGATTGAAGCCAGTCTAGCACGGGGTTGGGGTAGAGAGTCAAAATATGTATTCATCGAATATTTTGTACATGAAAAAATTGTATTTTTTTAAATTTATGACAATTCTTTTTAAAACCAATTTTAGTTAAAAAAATATCAAAATGATTTTTTACGCCAATCAATGCTAAGGGTGCTTCTATTCCATCTTTTATAAAAAAAGCCGGCAGTACAAATGTTTCAGAATTCCCAAAATGTCCAACATAAATAGTTGTTTTTACACAATAAGGCAATAACAAATTTTATTTCAGGTTTTTATCAAAATATACTGCAAACTTGTTGTAAACTTATCAGAATACATTGTATAACGCTCATAAATGCACTTTAAATCAAATAGGGGAAATATACCCATTTTAATCACACTAAGCCGCTCGACCAATTCTCATCACTTTTGCAGTTTTCCGCTATTAAATCAACATTTTCAGATGTATCAACAATGGAGAGTTGCTTGCTCACTTTTATTTGAGCTATTTGTTACTTTGGAACAGTCGAAAACACTTTATGAAAGCTGTAATTCATGATCAAAGTGCTGATAGGCTGATAATAGAAATAGGCTGAGAAAGGGTGGGAACTATACCCTAAGTACTTTTTTATCTTTCTTCATTTTAAAATTTTAGGACCACAGATCGGTACAAAACGTAAAATTTTTGACAAAAAATATTTGCATAATTTCATGATATTTCAATGTTTTTTTTTATTGTATTAAAGAGATTTTACACTTATGAGCATTCATCTCTTGAACACTGATCATCTCTTGAAAAACTGATTTTTGAAAAAAGTGTAATTGATTTGAAATTTTTCTTTTTTTTTCTTTTTCTGTACATACCTACCTTATACAAATTGCATGCAATTTCTGGATTGTATGCAAGTGTGACGTGTCCATACAAACTTTGGAGGAGAAAAACCATTCGGCCCTGTCTAAATATTTTCGAAAAAATCAAAGTTTTTCCAATGTTTATGCTTCTCCTCGAGTTGTCATTTTTGCTTAGAGGTTAGAGTATTTTTTCTGCTTTTTTGTAGATTTTGAATCAATATAATTTAAGTCGGAAAATATGCATTGGAACATCCTCTATGACCTGGAGCAAAAATATCGATTTTGACAAAAATTGATAATTGCCGTTTTTCAGTTCAATGCCCGTAAGCTTCCATGTACTAAGCTTGCTGACATTCCTCTCTCGATAGTACAAGAGAAAACACGGGCATACACGAAACACGATATGATGATCTGGATAATTTTCAATTTTCCAAAACAACACAAATGCACAGTTCTTCTACATCACCTCCAAATCACCTCAAATTATGACCACGTCAGTCGCCCTGCTGCAACCGACGGTTGATGATAAAAAATTGATCACAACTTCACCGGGAGAGGTGTTGTTCACGGGCTAATCTGCCAAGCCAAGAGAGGAAGGAGTGCGCGATAGTAACACAGGTGATAACCAAACAGGTCCGTCCGTCCAACAACGCCCTCGGAGGTGTCCGCCGCCGTTCCCAATCTGGACGATCGATCTTCGCCCGGACACTTTGGAGCGAGTTGAGGAGCTATTTGTCTAACTGACAACTTGCTGGCAAAGTAAACTCCACGCGCGCGCAGAAGGGTAAATAAATGTCAATAAATATTTGACTAATGAGGACATTATGTCCAGGCGAGGGGGCCCTCGCTGGCTGACTGGCTGGAATTGATTGAGCTTTGAGTTTTGGATCATAAATCATTTTTTCCCGAGAGTGAATTAGTGACAGATTCCCGTAAAATGTTGACGACTTGTGACGCCGACCGATGAAGTGGTGATTTACGCGTTGAAGTGCGGCTTTTGATTGTTGTCGAATTGGATGGTGATCGATTTCTAGGTTCTGAGGAATAGATTCGATTGACTAATCGACAAATTGATCGGTTTAGTGCTTTCCAAAATTGATGTTGGCAAATGATGATGAAATATCGAGCAAACGGTTCAATTTCTGAGAAACTAACCATCATCCCCCCGTGTCGAAGTCTGGGATGAGCGATGGTAATCTCTATTTCGCTGTGAACGAATCTCCATGAAATTAAGGCCGAAAAAACGTGCTAGAAGTCCATAACTCTGATCGCGCCCCTCAGGGGGGGGAGGGGGGGAGTTGGAGATCGGAACGAATTGCGAGTCTTAGGAGACTTGTTGTTGTTGGTACAGAGTGCGGGAACCGCTAATAGAGAATATAAACAGAATTAAAAGATATTAAAGGTAGATAAACTTATTAAATGGCGAAAAAACGCCCGGGGCTTTATTATGATGTTGGACGTTTGCAGGCACCGTTGATGGAGTGGTATTGTAGATCAGAGGTTGTCAACCTGTAAAAACGTCAGAAAATTTGAAAATCATAGAAATTATGATAAAATTTGCAATTATAGGTTTCGGCCAAATTTACTCATTACCATTTATTCCGCATAATTTTTGAAACGTTAAAAAGCATTGGAAAGAAGAAATTTAAAAAAATTGCCTTGCCTTGCACATGTTTAAAAAAAAATGCATTTCTCTGAGGTCAAGTTTCGTCGTGTTTTTAATCTGGATGCAATTTATTTTGTCCCAGATTTTGTTTTGTCTTAATTATTTGCGACCTTAAAATTTATGCCAAGCTTATACCAAAAATGTTGAGAGCACTTAAAAAAAATCTAAAAAGTGACTGGAATATTCTGAAAAAAAAACCAGCTAATAACTGATATCAATTGCTGAATTTAGTAGAATTTGCCCTAAACTATCATCATAAAGGAGCAACCGTGGCTAACTGGTTACGGTGTTCGCTTTGTAAGCGAATGGTCCTGGGTTCGATTCCCATCTGCTCCCAACGAGAAAGTATAGGAAATATAAATCTTGAAACTCTGAACATGAACGAAAAATCAAAATCGCTCGAGTCGGGGTTCGATCCCCCGTCCTTTAGATTTGTAAGCAAAAATAGGAATACTGTTACCATCAACTATATACGTGCTGGGTCCTTGTCCATTTGACAAGGGTTCGGAAGTTGTAAATAACGTTTGAATCCGATTGGTGCAAACGTTCTTCAGGGCGGGGCTTGTCGATAAAGCTGAAGTACCTCGCGCACGGCTAGCCAGCGTAGAAATGGGTTACCGAAGCTCGGCAGAGCTAACACCTTCCAAATGCCTATGCGAGTTATTTGCATGTATAGAATGCAGATCTAAAAAAACATGGAAACAACTCAATTTGTAAGAAGCGACCGCGTGGTCCCGTTTGGTTGGTTGTACACACACACGAACAGACACATTTGCCCTAAACTATCATCATAAACAAAATATCAAAAATGATTGAATAATATAAGAGAAGTGAAGCTTTTCGTAAAACAAAAGTAGGTGAAAACGGCCCCCTGAACTCTGAAAAATAAAATTAATGAAAAAAATAAAAGTTGTGGGTTAAGTACTTCATGAAAATCGGGTAGTTATCAAGATTACCAAATGTTTACTATGGTAACTTTCTCATAAGAATAGTATATTGAACGAAAACTATAACTCATAATATTTTTATTTAAATTAAAATTTCCGAAGATTTATCTAAAGGTCCTTGCACTCTGTCATTAGCATCTTGATATCTGAATAAAGTTTCCAATTTTTCATAATTGCTTTAAAATATTGATTTTCTGACACAAAATGTAAATAATTAAATAGAAATAATAATGAGTTATAATATACAAAGATCGATTTTTTATGATAAGTTCCTTACTTACAACTTTAGATTGTTAATATTTTATGTAAAAAAAGTATTTACACCCCTTGGGCACTATGCACATATCGTGATGAAACATCTAAACAATTTAATGTTGACAAAAACCTAGTACTACGTTTTGTTCAGAAACTCATGCCAAACATTTTGCTACAAAAAGCTCATGAAAAGATGATTTCTATAAAAAGTTATATAACAAATACTATTACCAAAATAAAAAAGGGCCAAAAAAGTTTGTACACCTTTCGAAAAATTAACATAAATAATGTTATTTGTTGACAAATCACCATAAAACCAGTCTCCCAACTCAAAATAGCCATCCTTGGCTGATTAAAAAAATAATTTGGATTGAATATAAAGTTTACTAACTACTTAGTATAAAAGTCTATATAACTCTGGAAATTATATATAAAACTTATCTAAACTTAATTTTGCAAACTTTTAATTCAACTAAAGGTCAATATATTACCATAGAATTGCTAAATAAACATTTTGGAGTGGGTATAACACCGTTTTGGGGGTATTTGTATCGATAGAATAGATTTTTCGTTGGAATTTCGTACCAACCCGGAATTAAGTCGTCGGAAAATCCGCCGGCATCTGAACCGGTCCACAATTCACAAGTCAATCTATGTGAAATCAGAAAGGGCATAAAATTTCCGATCTTTTGATACCCATACATCCAGGTTTTCTATAAAACCCACGTTTTTAAATACCTAAGCAAAAACGTTGTTATGGTTTCGTTTGAGCAACCTGCCAAAAATGTATGGAATTACGTAATTTTTGTTCTCGTGGATCAAACTTACTTTTTACCCAGGTATTTAAAAACTTAGGTTTTAAAGAAAACCTAGATGTATGGGTATCAAAAGATCGAAAATTTTATGCCCTTTCTGATTTCACATAGGTTGACTTGTGAATCGTGTACCGGTTCGGATGCTGGCGGATTTTCCTACGACGTAATTTCGGGTTGGTATGAAATTCCAACGAAAAATCTATTCTATCGATACTAATACACCCAAACCGGTGTTATACCCACTTCAAAATGTTTATTTAGCAAGTCTATGGTAATATATTGACATTTAGTTGAATTAAAAGTATGCAAAATTAAGTTAAGATAAGTTTTATTTAGAATTTCCAGAGTTATATAAACTTTTATACTAAGTAATTAGTAAACTTTATATTCAATCCAAATTATTTTTTTAATCAGTCAAGGATGCCTATTTGGAGTTGGGAGACTGGTTTTATGGTGATTTGTCAACAAATAACATTATTTATGTTAATTTTTTGAAAGGTGTACAAACTTTTTTTGCACCTTTTATATTTTCGTAATAGTATTTGTTATATAACTTTTTATAGAAATCATCTTTTCATGAGCTTTTTGTAGCAAAATGTTTGGCATGAGTTTCTGAACAAAACGTAGTACTAGGTTCCTGTCAAACTTGATTTTTTTTTACATGTTTCATCACAAAATGTGCATAGTGCCCAAGGGGTGTAAATACTTTTTTTACATACTGTAAATTCCTTTATTTCAAAACAAAAATGTTCAACGTCTTAAAGAAAATTAATAATTTTTGCCAGCCAGTACCAGCATAACCTCTTCAAAAATGAAACAGGCTAACAGGCTCTCGTCTTAAATAAACAATCAATTACAATTAGCAATTAACAATTAGTTATCTGGTTTAATATTTATTACCTTATAACAATTATTTCCAAGGATTTTTTTATTTGTAAGAATAAAACATTTTTTGTTTCTTTACACTGTTTATAAATAGTGTCATATGGGTCATTCCATCCGAAGCGGAACAGCATTTGAAAATTACCCTCTCCGATCCTGCTCAAATTTGGCAGGGCTGTTGATACTATCAAAACATGCAAGAATCCCGAATTTCATCCAAATCGGACCACCCCCTCCATTTTTGTACCTCCCCAAAAAATCGACTTTTTGGCGATTTTTGACCAAACCTCCTAGTTTCAAATGACGATAACTCAGGAACCACAAATCTTAGAGGGTCGGTCTTTGACTCAATTTTGAAGGAAATTGGACGTAGAATCCATTTCCGTGATCAAAATGTTGATTAATTTATTTTTTCTACCCTTATTGCGCAATTGAAAACTTGAAACGGCCGTATCTCAAAACACCCCAACTTATTTTTTTGATTTGACCTCACCATTGTGTTCCCCGGCAAATTTTACATAAGAATCACCTAACGACAGAAATGAATATGTTTCGTTCCAGAGATATCGAATTTTAAAGTTTTGTGTTTTCGAGATTACCTACATCAACTTCATTCGCCGCATCTGCTAGAAGCACACAGGCGGGCTGATCAATAACTGCTACCTGGTCATTTATTGAAATAATGTTTCATCATAAATAATCTTTATCAAAAAAATGAATTTCTGTGTTAACCCACAGGACAGAGCAATAACGACACACAGTAAAGGGCAGAATTGGATTCCGACGGAGCGAGAGGAAAATGCCATTAATCTTGTTAGTAATACTGAACAATAAGTGCACGATACATTATAACCTCCTGTTGTTCCTTCCTTGACTTGATTTAAAGTGTTATGCTAACAAGTTGACGTGCCCAATAAAACAACAAATTACAAATTACAAAAAAAAATTACAAATTATTGAGTAAAAATAAGAATTAAAATGAATAAAATTTGTTGATACGCTGTACTCTAGTGAAAGACAATCACAAGGAGTAGGAAAAGGATGTCTGGAAAGTATGAAACTGAAAAATGTAAGAAAATCACAAAGTTTGATCTGCTGCAAAGCGGCTAATTCCCCAAATTTAGTTGCGATGATTTCGACACCGTCCGAACAACAGTGTTTTTTTTCTTCTATCATTCTTGGAACACAATACGGCTGCTGTCCTCACTTATAAGGATTTTTTTTGGTTTTGGGGTTTTTGCTGAATGGCACTATTTTGCTACCGCCCATGACAAAGGTTCTAGTCATGGCCTCTAAAACGATTAGCAACACGTAAAAAACGATGCATTAAAAATAACCCAATAAATATTCCTTTCACAACAATAGATTGATCTAGGTAGGGGAACAGCATCTAATTCCAGCGTTCCTCTAAGGTTGCCATATCAGCGCTTTGGCATTCAATTACAGCTGATTTTCAACTGAAATCGAGTGATAAATAGCTCAATAACAAGTGAACAAGCAAGTTTCTATCAAAAGTATTTCAAAATTTGTTGTTTAAATAGTGAAAATGAGCAAATTGGACGAAACTAGAAGCGAGGACTTAACCTGCCAAACATACGAGAATTTTCCCTATTAGCCATTTGAATAAAGATTTGCGTAAAATTATAAGAATATAAATTAAATGATCATCTCCCAGAACACCAGGTAGCCTAGCAGGTAGCAGTTATTGGCGAATGAAGCTGATGTAGGTAATCTCGAAAACACAAAACTTTAAAATTCGATATCTCTGGAACGAAACATATTCATTTCTGTCGTTAGGTGATTCTTATGTAAAATTTGCCGGGGAACACAATGGTGAGGTCAAATCAAAAAAATAAGTTGGGGTGTTTTGAGATACGACCGTTTTATGTTTTCAATTGCGCAATACAGGTAGAAAAAATAAATTAATCAACATTTTGATCACGGAAATGTATTCTACGTCCAATTTCCTTCAAAATTGAGTTTAAGACCGACCTTCTAAGATTTGTGGTTCCTGAGCTATCGCCGTTTGAAACTAGGAGGTTTGGTCAAAAATCGCCAAAAAGTCGAATATTTGGGGAGGTACAAAAATGGAGGGGGTGGTCCGATTTGGATGAAATTCGGGATTCTTGCATGTTTTGATAGTATCAACAGCCCTGCCAAATTTAAGCAGGATCGGAGAGGGAAATTTTCAAATTTGCACTTTTTCGTGCACAGTTGAGATGGAATGACCCATATATCATTCAAACTCACAAAAACCTGACATAAAAAGAGGTGAGTATTTACAGAAATGCATTCTGCTAAAACGCTCAACCAAACCACAAAAATGAAATAAAATTCGCATTGGCATAAGTATTATCTAAAAAGGTACTTCTGATTTTAGTGTGTAAATTCATACAGAATTTTTCATTTTACTTGGGTGAGGACTACTGAAGTAAACTTTAACAGAGAGTTGCAAAATGATGAATCGATTGAAAATACCACGCCGTCGTAATAATAAGAGAGAATAATGGCAACGAATGTCAATGTCGAGAAAAAGGCAATATCGTCTAATGGAAAGTGTTTTTGGAGTGAATCAAATCCAATGCAATTTACCATCAAGAAATGAAGGCATCGAGCTAGGAAGTATTTCGAGGAAAAGAGAGCATCAAAGTATGCAATGTTGAGATAACGAAGACAGACAACCGGAGAATGTGATGAATCTAAATCAAAATTACAAAAACTTAGATCTATTATGTATTTAAAAACAATTAAAAAAAGATGTAGTTCGGGAACCACTGCCATAGGCAAATGAAGCCAAGCTCCGACTAAAGCCCCAGCTTAAAAGCAATTTATTCGATGGCAAAATAGTACAGCTTAGAGAGCCAGCAACTAATATTATAACTAAACAATTCCTTGCGCGCTCCGACAGCTCCGCAAGCTACAACACTTTTCAACACGCCCATCTTTGGAGCTTTTGATCCCTTGGGCCCGTTTCCTTCTCTCCTTCTGCCTTCGTTTCTTTCTTCCTTTTTTTTTTGATAATATTTCAATCTAATAATTATACACGGTGTCTGTCAGCCATGTTGGGCGAAGCCCGTTTTGTATAACTTAACTAAGACCCACTGCAGTGGGAAAGAAAGAGGAAACGAGAAGAGCAGGCAAGATGGGCAGAATTTTAAGCTGAATCATAAAAACTAAATTAGAAAACTGCGGGAAAGAGAAACGAAAAGAACGCGAATAACGCGAGCAGACAGCGCGAGAAGTTGAAAGGAAGAGAGAAGATAAAATAAAAGAAAAGAGTACAAAAAGTGCTTCGGTCATTCTTCTAGTTGGTCTGCGTTTTTTTTTTCGCTCCGTTTTAGTGCTTTTATAGGGCCACGCGGATGGCGATCGCGCGGGATGACTTTCGGAAATCAAGATGATCGCGCGCGCTTGCTGGTGCTGATGATGATGATGGTGGTGATGTTTTTCATAATAATGGTGGCATGATGAAAGGAATGAGGGCACTTCTTGCTCTTGTTGTTGGGCCCTTTTTACCCCTGGTTGTGAAGGGTCATTTTACAATTTTATCGCTCGAAATGAGTTTTCATTTAGATTCGTTAGTGATGGAAGCGTGACGCGAAATACGATGGAATTGTTCAATTTTGAGATGTGAACCAACTTATTTTCTTAAATAATGCTAAAATAAAACGATTTTTAAACACAAAAAAAAATAAACAATATTGGATCACAACGCAATAATTGGAAGTTAACCTATTTCGACTCTTGTCAAGTCCTCAAGAGTGCAAAAAAAGCTTAAACAATACTTTTATTTTATTTTAAATTTATTATCTAATCTAATCTAATCGAACACAAGCGCAGCCAGTCCGAAGAAAGCATCCTGGAAGAACTTGTGGTAAGATTACGCCTCAAGTCCTTCTTGTCAATATTAATGATTACGATACATCCGAGTTACCCCGAAAATTTACAGCAAAAATTAAAGCGGCCAGGCCTACTGCGTTGCATTAACCGCAGAGACAGATTCTGTGAACGGATCACATTTCATAGAATCATCAGGGGAGGAAGGATGCGTGGACATACCGTACCAAACGCTCCGAAACAGTTGTGGTGTGGTGTGTAAGTGTAAATTTGGCAGATAATAATATTTAGGGGCAGGGGGGGAGAGGGGTGGGGGAGGAAATTTGGATAGGAGAAAGGGAAGGTGGGAATGGGATATATCATTTGATCAATAGTAGAATATTATATAAAATAAGGGAATAAAATCATCTATCAAATAATGATAAATAAAATGGATAGATATCACCAAGTCAAGATTCAACAGCTCCAGCACTTGAATCGTAATTCTTCTAAAACTTCTGGACTTGAACAGGACGGGCAGCAACAATCAAGGTTTCAGCTCTTCCAGCAGCAATCCTCGTACTGCTCGACCGGCAGCAAAGGCATAAGACGCCGCAAGTTGGTATTTATCACCACACGATGCATTTAGTCTGCTACTGCTGGCCGGATTGGTAGATTAGATTGGCGAATAGAGTATGGTGCTAACTTGCTCGTGAAACAAGATATAGCGATACTTGTCTAAAACGTGATTTTCGAGAAAAAAACACATTTTAGACGAGTTTTGAGGACGCTGTATCTTCTTTCAGGGACAAGCTAGCACCATACTCTCTTCGGGAAAGTTGTAGAGCACATTCCAGAGCATCCGAATATGAGTCCGGTTTTAATATAGCATGAAACGTGGATTTGATAAATATCAAAATCCAAAAAATGGTTTTCCCCATACAAATTTATATGGAAAATTGAATCGCTTTGCGCAAAGTGAGGACTAAACCAATCGGTCCCAAACTTTGGGGAGTTGTTTAGGTCCCCAAAATGAACTGAAAAAGTGCTGTGCTCACTAAATTTGGACAACTTTATTTTTTTTTTCATACAACCATTTTACACCCTATTGGAACAAACATTAATTGCTTAAACAATTGCTGAAAGCACTTAGAAAAGTATAATGAAAATTTCATTTAAAAAAAAAAACAATTGTTCGAGGACATTTCTAAAATTACGCGTTAAATTCTTCAACACTATCAGTCCATCAGCAAACAAATCAAACGCAAGCCTATCGTTAGCCTTCGTGTAAAAATGCATTACATTGTTTCCACCCATTACCAACAGCCAGTAAATACTATACAGTGATGAAAACGCCCCTCTAATTTAGCAAAGCACTAGAACAATATATGAAGCAATAAAGAAAATCTTCCTCTGCCTTGCTGCTACCATCATCATCATCGTAATCCTCCTCCCAAAAAGATCCGATAATATCCCACCCCAGAGGAACCCTCGACCAAGTCCAGCGTGCTTATGTTCACCACCTCGTACTCCTCACCGTCTAAACCAAACACACAACGACGACGACGACGACGACGACGACCCAGTGAGGAATAAGTTTGTGCAAAGTTGTGCTATCATAAATGAAATATGAACATTGCTTTGGACTAACAACTTCCCGTCTTCCAACTCCCCACTTTGCCCTCGAATTACGTGTAAAATCTACCACCCTGGTCATCATCAGAAAAGCTCCACCTTAACCACGCGGGTCCTGCTTTCCAACGGGAGGGAAGGTTGTACAAACCCAGGGCCATGGTCCAGCGTTGGTACAACAGTATTCGTGCAGATAATGATAAGGCCCAAAGAGGCCCAATGGTCCGAGGAGGTCTCCCTCCTCCCAGAAGTGGTCTCTTCCAAGGGTCAGCAAGCCAGCAAAGTGAGAAAAATAAAAACATTAATAACATCGTTGAAGGTACTTTGTTTTTTCGCTTAAAATATGATTATGTACTTTACGGGGTGGAAATGTTTTACTTCACTCCTTTCGTTTTTTTTAAATATTTTTAAGCTTCTATGTGAAGAAAAAAGGGTCAAACCTCTAGGAACTGAAAGGTCCATTCGGAAAGTGGGCATTATTTGCGGCGGAAAATTGGCCACGAAAGGCCTTATTACTAAATCACGGCAAGTACCTATGGTGCTAACCTTTTGGGAGAGAGGGTTTCTCGAGAGGCTCAATAAATTGCAAGCTCTGCCGAATGCCCTTTGCCGAACGCAGCAAAACAAGGAATTATAATAAATTTTGGAGCAACGTTCATAAATTTAGCAGCCAGTAGATGTTTCTTCTAAGCAAATTGGGGAAGGTGCGTAATAGGGGTTTTGGATTAATGAGCTTCTTATTTGCTACAATGTAGGTGGGTGAATAATTGTGTAGGTGATTGATAGGTATTATGAGTTTCAATCTGATAAGTATCATTTTGTTAAACCGCTATTGAGATTTCCAAAAAAGTGTCCATGTGGTTTGTGGATGGTCCCTTACAATAGTTTTGTGACTTCCACTTAGCTAACGATATCTCAGTAGAGTGTTCCCAGATCACAATCTCTTAAATTATCAAAATAATTCTTGATTTTTTATTCAATAATACACATTTTTAATTTTTTTATGAAGTTTTGTCCATGGATTATCGCTTTTTTGCACCTTTGGTTCCTCTTGGCAAGTCTTAACGACATGTGTCTCCGGTAAAGCAAAAAATAAATAATATTTTAAAAATATGTTTTTAATATGTTTTAAACAACTAAAACTACAATTTTTTGACCTCTGATAATGATGGATAAATTATTTTAGAAACAGAATTTTCAAAAATACAAATTTACAAATATGGAATAAGGTATCAAAAAAACCTCAATTTATCACAACATATTTTTGTTATTCCATTAGCAATCGAAAAATAATTAAATAAAGTTGTGCACAGTTTTCAAATTACAACCATTTTCTGGCAGACCTATTGAAAAATAAAGATTTCGTGACATTTTTAATTTTTTAGGAATAAATATTTATGATTTCAACTCAAAATCAAGCCTCCGTATTACATATGTTTCTGGTTGTTACAAAATAATGAAACCAAAATTTTCGCCCAATCCCTTGTTTGATAAATTACAAACAATATCAACTCAAAGATCAAATAATCCTTGCGGACATCAAATTGTGCTCTTTGAAGTACTTCTTTAATCTTCTGACATTTTCCTTTTCTCTAAGCAAATTCTTTCTCCAGTTTTTTCACCCAATTTTTGATTCTAAGGCAAATCCTTTGCAAACACTTTTGTAGTACGGGGCAAAGGTACGCTCCGGTCTTTTTGATACTTAATTTTGACCTAAACAGCTCATAATCGGGATTTCGACTTGTTTTTGGGTAAATTCTAAGCGTTTACAAAAATAAAGTAAAAAAAATGAAGTTTGTGTAGAAGCAAAGTCACTTTTTGGCCATTTCGCCATTTAAAAAATAAGGTTCACAAAACTTCAGGTTCACGAAATCTTTGAAACCATTTAACTAGTGTTCAGCCTAGCCAATTATCTTGCTAACCATGAAAGATTTTTTTTAATTTCTCTTCTTCTTATTTTTCTTAAAGTTCCATGCATTTTTGTATGAAAAAGATTCAAACATATTGGATAACTTTAATTTCTGATAGTGTTAATGAAAAATAATATTTCTGCCAACATTGGACTAAAAATAATACTTTTGCAAAAATAGAATGGTTTTTATCCTAAAAATAAAACTTTAGATATATAAGTACAGTGGACTCTCTCGTTGTCGATTTTGTAGGGACCGTCGAGAGCGGGAGTTATCAAATTAAAGAATGAAAATCAAAGCAATCTACTTGAAGGGACTGAAACATTTATTGACAGCTGGAGCAATATTGATATCGATAAAATCGACAGACAGAGATTCCACTGTACTACTTTGATGAAGAATCTCAATGTACATTATAATTATCTTACACATAAAATAAGCGAAAAATCCTAAGCCTCGATAATCCCAAGTTTCGATTATCCGAAAATCGATAATCCGAAGGTTTGTATTGGAGCAGTTCTCTACGGAATCGGTCTTTTTTCTTTAATTTTAATTTTTGTATTTTTTAATCCGGCTGAAACTTTTTTAGTGCCTTCGGTATGCCCAAAGAAGCCATTTTGCATCATTAGTTTGTCCATATAATTTTCCATACAAATTTGGCAGCTGTCCATAAAATTATACGTGAAAATTCAAAAATCTGTAACTTTTGAAGGAATTTTTTGATTGATTTGGTGTCTTCGGCAAAGTTGTTGGTATGGATATGGACTACACTGAAAAAAAAAATGATACACGATATTTTTTTTTTTTTTTTTGGGATTTTTAATTTCACTTTTTCTTACTAAAACTTAATTTGCAAAAAAACACTATTTTTTGTTTTTTTTCTGATTTTTTAATATGTTTTAGAAGACATCAAATGGCAACTTTTCAGAAATTTCCAAAAAGGGCAAAAAATCTTTGACCGAATTATGATTTTTTGAATCAACACAATTTTTTTCAAAAAATCGAAATATTGGTCGCAAAATTTTTAAAGTTTCATTTTTCGATATAAAATTGAATTTGCAATCAAAAAGTTTGCCCACCTTTGAATATTTTTGAAAAGCTGAGAAAATTCTCTATATTTTGCTTTTTTGGACTTTGTTGATACGACCCTTCGTTGCTGAGATATTGCCATGCAAGTGTTTAAAAACAGGAAAATTGATGTTTTCTAAGTCTCACCCTAACAACCCACCATTTTCTTATGTCGATATCTCAGCAACTATTGGTCCGATTTAGAATGTTAAAATATGAAACATTTATGAAATTTTCCGTTCTTTTCAAATAAAATATTTTCAGGAATTTTAAATCAAGACTAGCACATCAAAAGGGCGTAATATTGAATGTTTGGTCCTTTTGAAATGTTAGTCTTGATTTTATATTTTTGAAAATATATATATATATATATTTTTTAAACCTTTGCATGGCAATATCTCAGCAACGAAGGGTCGTATCAACAAAGTCCAAAAAAGCAAAATGTAGAAAATTTTCTCAGCTTTTTAAAAATATTTTTTTCAAAAGTGGGCAAACAATCAATAACTGCGACTATTTTGAAAAATGTTACATAAAATGGCTATAACTTGAAAACGGTGCACTTTATCAAAATTTCACTAAAGTACTTTTTGATTGCAAATTAAATTTTGATTCAAAAAATCATATCTCGGTCAAAGATTTTTTGCCCATTTTGGAAATTTCTGAAAAGTTGCCATTTGATGTCCTCTAAAACATATTAAAAAATAAAAAAACTTAAAATAGTTTTTTTTTTGCAAATCAAGTTTTAGTGACAAAAAGTGAAATTAAAATTTACTTTTTTACCATGTATCATTTTTTTCAGTGTAGTCCATATCCATACCTACAACTTTGCCGAAGACACCAAATCGATCAAAAAATTCCTTAAAAAGATACAGATTTTTGAATTTTCACCTATCATTTTTGTATGGACAGCTGCCAAATTTGTATGGGAAATTATATGAACAAACTTATGATGCAAAATGGCATCTTTGGGCATACCGAAGGCACCAAAAAAGTTTCAGCCGGATTAAAAGATGCAAATAAAAATCGAATTACCGAAATCTCAGAGAATTGCTCATAGAACATCGAATAATCGAATAATAACAAAAAAAAAAGTTTTGGCAATCAACCAGTCAAATTTTACTAAAATGGGATCGCAGAACTCAAAGATTCATTTTTTTTAATTTCTAATCTCCGCCATTAAGCTGGATAATCAAAACTAAGATGCCAATGCCTT
This sequence comes from Culex pipiens pallens, assembly GCF_016801865.2. Classification (NCBI taxonomy): domain Eukaryota; kingdom Metazoa; phylum Arthropoda; class Insecta; order Diptera; family Culicidae; genus Culex; species Culex pipiens. Next base: position 21,004,492 of record NC_068938.1, read on the forward strand.
CGGATAATCGAGTCTGGATTGTACTACGCTTTGAAGGTTATAAGGGTATACTTAGGTAAACAGGTCGAATCCGAAATATTTATATTTGTAATTTTAATTTAAAATAAAAAGCAACAAATGATAAATCGTTACGAAGTGATTTTTCAACAATTATTCAGCCAATTTCACTTTTTTCTACCTGGGTCAGATCTTTCAGATGTAAAATATTCCAGTATTTAAAAAAAATCAACGTTCAAATTTTTCACTTCAAAAAATTGTTTCGGTACAAAAACCTCATTTCATTGCCAAAATAATGTCCTTGACAAAATTGGACAAATTCTGCCCATATTTAGCAAAATAAAAAAAATACAAATTGGGTTATAGCCGTTTAGAAAATTTTCAAACAAATAGTTAATTTCCTTCAATAAATTTAGAACATTAAATTTCAAATTTTTCACTTAAAATAAAACTGACCGAAATAATGTCCTTGACAAAACTGGTCAAAATTTTCCCTTAGATTTGGCCATATTTTGCAAAATAAAAAATAATAGGAAATTGGGTAAAAGTAAAATTCAACAACGAAAAATAATAACAAATTAAGTTATGACTGATGATAGTTTAACGCGATCAATGATTGAATGATTTTCCATATTCCATACTTTGAGTTTTTATTGTCTTACTCTCTCATAAGATCTGTTCAATAACAATTTTTAGACTTAGTGGAGAGGATGTTATTATTTTTTCTTCTCATTACCTATGGTCATGACATTTTAACAGTACTTTGTTATTGAAATTACACTCAAACCCCGATGGTTTGACACCAACTGTTGTCAAACGAACGGGGTCACTTTTTAGTTTGACACCCCTTTTACACGGAGTTCACACACACCATCAATCGTTTGTTTTGATAGTGTGCGTGAGCGTCGTATATAAAGTGACAGTTCGTCACTTTTTAGTTTGACTTTGTCAAACCAACGGGGTACAAACTAAAAAATGTCAAACGAAAAAGTGACCAACCACCGGGGGTTGAGTGTACCTCCGTTTTGTTAATCCCACCTGCCCGGGGCACGCACATAACATAACGTAAGACTATTTTAAAATTTCGCTCAAAACATTTCAAGCAAAGACTCGTTTGAAAACATTCTAAGAAAAAACATATCAACTCTCCTCTTGAAACATATTCCAATCCAATGCAAGACCCCGAATCCCTGGAACCCGTCTGTCTGCGGTTTTTGCTCCCCATCCAGCCGTGTTCAGACTGCCTCTGATCCTTATTTCATTCCTCCATGAACCAACATTCCTCTCCTCAACTCAATTGATTTTAAGGTGAACGTATTTTGGGGCCCAAACCGTTGTATGTTTACCTCTTTGTTTGCTTATTCACGGACGTTCGGTCTTTTGGTACAACTTTATATCATTCGCTCGCGAGCTGTCTTGAAAGTTTTCTTTAGTTTGGCAATTTTCCTGTTTTTTCCCCTTTCGACAGACGAACAATCAATTTCGTTTAAAATGAGATTTCGCGAGCGATTTTTTGTTCGTATTTTCAGCAACCGTTTCGCGAATCTCTGACTGCGTGTGTGTGTGTGTGTGAGTACATGTGAGCCAAGGAACCATCTTGGAAAGCATGCTGTCTGTCACTGCCAGCCCCCTCGGGTTTAAGGGGAAGGCAACCCGAGGGGGGCGACACAATCGTGAGCGCGCGCGTTTCGGTATTTGATTTTTATGTTCTGCTTTTTGCTGACATTTGTTTAAAATCAATTTTCGGGGCGAAGAGGGTTCGTTAGCTTCGTTGGTGGAGTTCAATTTAAAGGGGGAACGCGAAACCCTTTTCGTTCAATTAAGTATTGTTTGTACAGGCTGTCAATTTTCGTATTTTCGAACGCAACTGCTGATTGTTTCGTTAATTGACAACATGCTTCACGAAAAAACGAGACTGCGTTGCAAAAATCTGGATTGCGGTGTGAGGAAGGTTGCGGCGGATGACTTTGGACAGTTTATCCGAGGTTAAACTTTGATTTGTTTCAGTTAGTTATGCTCTTTTCTGCTCGTTGAGTTGATTACTATCCTCTCTGGCCGAGATCAAATAAAGTTCAATGATTTATTTATCAGCAATTTATGCTTCATACATGCAACTTATCCCCCCGTCGGACCTGCCCGGAGTATCCGATGGTGTTGCATAAAGTCATAAATTTATTGAAGTCGTTACTTGTACGTTTTAATAATAACAACCCCGGGACCGGGACGATGGACCGCGAGAAGTTGCGCGCCCTTTTCCGCGGCCAAGACGCGTCGGGGAGGCGAAAAACGGCCAGATCACGAACGATATAATCATTACACCCTTCAACACGGCCGATAATATCCGTGGAGAGTGGTTCGCGCCTTGGCTGAACTTTGTTTGAACATGGAGGGTCCCTCCGTCTCTGTGCAAGGGAACGCCCACACGTGAATTATTAAATGTTGTAAATTTGAGGTTTAAGGGCAGAGAATGTTGGATGCTAACGAAAAAGTTGAGTATTTTCATGGCTGATTCGCAAGTAAAATTTTTGAATGTACTCATAAATTTAAAAAGCAAAATTTCAATGAACTTTTGAAAGTGTTCATTTTGTTCAAATATAAAAATATATTACAACTGGATTTATCTGGAGCTTAAATACCTGCGACTTTCAAACGACTTGTCACTCTAATAATTTTATTTTTATTTTATAATTAGTTAGAAAGAATCAAGTAGAGTTACTCTTTAGATTTTTGATTTTTTTATTGGATGAAACTTTGTCCATACATTCCCACTTTCAAAAGATGCAATTTTGCATCATTAGCTTTAAATACAATAATCTGTATCTTGAAATGGGGTTTTATGATCGATTTGGTGTCTTCGGCAAAATTATAAATTATAATTATAATTAATTAGGAATTTCATTACGTCACTTTATTTCAATTCTTTGTCAATGAATGTAGAATTCCCGAAATACGTTGTTTGAACATTCGTTTTTTATATGTTTTATGAGATTCATAAAAACACATTTTTTTTTAATTTGGCAAAATATCGAAATAGTGGTCGAAAAAATATTTTTTTGCAAAATCTTAATTTCATTTGCTATCGAAAAGTACTTAACCAATTTATTTATTTGAAAAAAAACACCAATTTGGGGTAATACTCTCTTTTAGGTTATAATTTTCGTACTTAATATTCAGCAATTCCCCACGAAAACAGCATGATTCGAAAAAAAGTTCTCCGATCAGGCTCAACATTTTGCTGGGGGTTCCTTGGCCGAAATAATTAGACCCGTATTTTTTTGTTCGACCATTAGGGTGACCTACGCCGTGTTAGGGTGGTCCAAAAAATGGCAATTTTCGTCGATTTTCGCAAAAACCACTTTTTTCAAAAAATCATATCTCCGCGCCATTTCATCCGATTTTAGATGTCTTGACACAGAAGAAAGGTGATTAGTTTGGCTATTTGTGAAAAATAGTAAGAAGTTCCAAAAATCAAGCTTAACATTTAAAAAGGTCGTATGAAAACTTAAAATGCTGTTTTGAAGATCTCGGGACCAAAGGGCCTATGTCTAAAAATATTTTTATCAGATTCCTCGGAATGTTTTATATGACATATCAAAAAGTGATGAATTTATGTTTTCAATACTCTGAGATACGATTTTTTGAAAATAAAAACTGGGTCTTTCGACGCGCCACGCGCAAAAATGTGAACATGACAAAAACGGGAAAAAACGACTTTTTTCACTAAAACTGCGATGACTTGAAAATTTCAGCGATGACCTAATAAATGTTAGGGTACCAAAATTTTAGTAATTGAAATACGCAACTTTTGGTATCGCTGAAATTTTGAAATTATCGCAGTTTTAGTGAAAAAAGTCGATTTTTTTCCCGTTTTCGTAATTCTTTCATTTTTGCGTGTGGCGCGTCGAAAAACCCAGCTTTTATTTTCAAAAAATCGTATCTCAGAGTATTGAAAACATAACTTCACCATTTAATGATAAATTATGTAAAAATTTGGGCCCGAGACCTTCGAAACAGCTTTTTAAGTTTTCATACGACCTTTTCAAATGTTAAGCTAGATTTTTGGAACTTTTTACTATTTTTCACAAATAGCCAAACTAATCACCTTTCTTCTGTGCCTAAGACAGCTAAAATCGGGTAAAATGGCGCGGAGATATGATTTTTTGAAAAAAGTGGTTTTTGCAAAAATTGACGAAAATTGCCATTTTTCGGACCAACCTAACACGGCGTAGGTCACCCTAATGGCCAAACAAAAAAATACGGGTCTTATTATTTCGGCCAAGGAACCTCCTGAAAATTTTTGAGCCCGATCGGAGAACTTTTTTTCGAATCATGCTGTTTTCGTGGGGAATCACGGTATGTATTCTGGGCAACCTTAAGGAGAAAAAATAGTCATCACTACTTTCAAAAGTGTCTTAGAGTAAATTTTCTCAGCTTTCTAATGCTTCTAAGAGCAAAATGTTTCATCGGGAAATTTCTGAGATATCTTTTAAGTTTTTTGGAGGATATTAATCCTTAATCATTTATTGGAAACTTTTAAATAACAGTCCAGGAAACTTGTCAAATGATGTGTTTCATGTGTGATTTACTCATCAAAATGTGCAAAATAAGACAAGAAACAACTTTGTAGAAGGTTGCAAACCACTTAACATTTTGAAAATGAAGTTTTAACAGATTTTTTTAATATGTGGGATTTATTCAGAAATTAAAATCCTAAAACCGCATTAAAATATTATTTTTGCAATTCCGTCGTGAAACTGTTTACTTTTCCTGTCATTCTTGAGCGACGAAATAGCCTACTTTTCTGTACCAAAAATGACAGAATCGAATAGTAACCCTTTTCTAAACAAATGCTGAAAAGTTCTACTTTTCAGCATTAAAATGGATGCTGAAAAGTTGCACTTTTCAGCACTTGTTAGGAAAAGTTATACTTTTCAACATTTTTTTGATTTAAACGATTCATTGACTCAATGCATGGTCATTTGTCCTATAATTCTATTCAAAGGGTGTTTTTCGGAATTGCAAAAAACGTTGTATGGAACTCGTTGCAAAAAAAAAATTTTTTCAGCACGAGTGGTACATTTATCCAACGAGGTTCACCGAGTTGGATAAATACGACGAGTGATGAAAAAATCAAGAACAAATAAATTATTACATAATTGTTGTGTACAAATAACACCAGACTGCTCTGATCCAGCTTGAAATAAGCTGATACAACCGAATTTTTTCAGGTTTGATGTTGATGGGGTTTTTCAAGATTTCAATGAATTAATATCATATTTCCTCAATCAAACATTAACCAGTTGCATGGATACAAAACATGTTAATGTTTAATACTCGAAATTGAACTGCAAACTACTGTTGCAAGCTATAGGATAAATACTTTTCATTTGTATAAAATTATTGTTTTAGTTTTTTTGAATTTTTGTATTAAATAATCAAGAAATTAGCAATATTTTAGAAGTTTATAAGACTCTCATCTTTAATCTCATCTTTTTAAAAAATGTTTTATTTCCTGATTTTTGTTCAAATAGTCTGGAAAGGAAGTTTCTGTTTGATTTTTTTTTGTTGAAATTATAAATAATATTGTTCGAACAAAAAAAAGTTTGTGACGGTGTTTTCAGCATTCTGAATTGGAAGACTCGAATTTTATTGCTACTTTTTAAGTGCATTTTCCAGGGCTGTGGAGTCGGAGTCGGAGTCGGAGCCGGAGTCGGTGGAGTCGGGTCTTTTTGGGAAGCCTGGAGTCGGAGTCGGAGTCGGAGTCGTAAAAACTCGAACAGCTGGAGTCGGAGTCGGAGCCGGAGTCGGCTAAATTTTATTAGCTGGAGTCGGAGTCGGAGTCGGAGCCGAAAATTTCTGATTACCCGGAGTTGGAGTCGGAGACGGAGTTATCTTAAATTCAACAAAAATTAATTTAAAAAGATTAATTTACAAAACTTCTTATTTTTTTAATTTATTTTTTGCGCTGCGTTGCCATTTTTATTTTTTTAGAGATCACTAAATGATAACCTGTTAATCAGCTCTTACCCAAGTATGTAGTATCATCATAACTAAAAAAAAACAATATTGGTTTTGTAGTCAGAAATATTTAATTGATTTTTGACTGCATCCTTTTGCCAATATTTATGTACCCTTTAAACTCAAATTTGACCAAATTTAATCTAGTTCTTTCTGAAAAAAGTACACACACAGTCATCTTATACCCCGATAGTGAATGTCTTGGTGGTTTTAAGTAAATCAATGTTCAGGAAAAAAGTTACGAGGTACATCAAAAAATATAAATAATAATCACTATTTATGGAAATCGAAAACAAAAAAAATCACTGACAGGATAACTCTTCCAACAAATATTCAACGATTATAACAATCTATTACTTGGAACTCAACATGCGCATTTTGTTTATAACTTTGTACAAAAAATTAAAAGTGTCTGAGAATGTTGATCCTTAGGCAAACTATTTTGATATTGTTGCAAATTATCGTTGAACAAATCTCAAGGTTTCAGGATAGGACAAAATTTCAAGATAAAAAAATATCCGTGACCTAATTCATACGTGACCTATATTTATCCTGTGGATTTTTGTTTTTAATGCAATTCTAAGTTTTTTAATATATTCTCATGGAGGCGCACGACCATTCATAAAGCTTCGTTTTAGATGCAAGAAGTATCTCGCGCCTCCTTTTAAATATATAAAAAAATCCAAAATTCAAATAAATCAAAAATTCCTAGGTAAAATATTTTCTAGGTCACGGATATTTGAAAAGGACCCCTAAAACGTTCTTACCACGAAGATTTTTATAGATACATTGATTTGTAATTATAAACTTCTTCAGCCTTGGCGTGATGTCCATGTACGTCTTAAAAATTTCAATGGAGCTTTAAAAATAGTTTCGTTTAAAATTGTTATTTAAAAATACAAGGTGACTATGATAGTCACTGTGCTTCTTATAAATGTCAACTTAAAAGTGAGCAAATTGAATTTATATGTTAAATCAATCATTAAGGCCAGCTTTCTTTTAATGATCATTAAAAAATAACAATTAAATATTTTAGCTTTTAATCAATTTAATGAAAATTTGAGATTAAGTTAATAAATCCAAATTTAATTACCAAACTATTCTTCTGAAAATGTCTTCAAAACTGGCGTTTTATTATTTCTGTTTCAATAACGTCTAAAACTTGTAGAACTAGAAATTTTTTTCCGGTTTTTTCCACTTAAAGAGTTTTTAAATAATCCTATTTATCAATGTTTTCGAAATAATAGTAAACTAACTATAAAAATATGTGGAGTCGGAGTTGGAGCCAACCATTTTTTGAAAGCTAGAGTCGGAGTCGGAGTCGGCTAGAGTTGGTGGGCCGGAGTTGGAGTCGGAGTCGGTTGGATCTGAAAGCCGGAGCCGGAGTCGGAGTCGGAGTCGGCTATTCCCAGAAAGCAGGAGTCGGAGTCGCAGTCGGAGTCGCTTGAAATATGACCCGACTCCGCAGCCCTGGCATTTTCAAAAGTAAACATTATACAAAATCTTAAATTTATTTCAAACTCATGAAAATATGACTTTTGAAGCTTGCAACAGTAACATGTATTACATTTTCGATTTTAAATCATATTTGTATTTATGTTCCTGGTAAATGTTTGTTTAAGAAAATATCAAATTTATTCATTAAATTCAATAATACCATTCACAATCACAAACCTGCCAAAGTTTCGGTTGAACAAGCTAAATTAGAGCAGACACGTGATATTTGAACACCAAAAATATGTAATAATCTAATAATTCTTGTAAAAAATATATGTATATATATAAATGATAAAACATCATTTAAATTTCTGAATAAATCCCATGTATTCAAAAACTCAGACAAAACATAACTTTCAAAATGTTTAGCGGTTTGCAACCTTCTACAAAGTTGTTTCTTGTCTTATTTTGCACATTTTGATGAGTAAATGACAAATGAAACACATCGTTTGATAAGTTTTCTGAACAGTTAGTATAAAGTTTCTAATAAATAATATAGAAATTTAAAACCAAAAACTTAAAATAGAGATATCTCAGAAATTTCCCGATGAAACATTTTGCTCTTAGAAGCATTGGAAAGCTGAAAAAATATCCTATAAGACACATTTGAAAGTAGCGATGACTATTTTTTCCTGAAAAGTTTGTTCTAGAAAACACGCCGTGGAATTGCTGTATTATTTTTCGTTTTTGAGAATACTTGATTAAAGAATGCCACCCCTGAAAAAAAATATTGAAAAAAATTCCAATAATTTTCTCTCTATGACTTTGAAAATTGATAAATTAGTTTCTGAGATACAGCCTAAATGTCTAAATGACTTGGGATGCGTTGAAAACTATTGGTTTGATTTTCATTTTTTTAATTGGAAACTTTTGTGAAATTTTCTGATTTTTCAATAAGGCCATTGCAAATAAATCAGGGGGCAAAAAAATATTTTTTCAAAAAACCTTCAAAATGTCCATGCAAATAGAAGTCTAATCAATTGAAAACAATCTAATATGCATTTTTCTGCATTGATAATCATATTTAGCATGTGGGTCTCGTGGCGCAGGGGTAGCGGCTTCGGCTGCCGATCCCGATGATGCTATGAGACGCGGGTTCGATTCCCGCCTTATCCACTGAGCTTCTATCGGATGGTGAAGTAAAACGTCGGTCCCGGTTTCTCCTGTCTCGTCAGAGGCGCTGGAGCAGAAATCCCACGTTAGAGGAAGGCCATGCCCCGGGGGGCGTAGTGCCAATAGTTTCGTTTTTGGCTTGTTTAAACATGTTTTGAATTGTTATGAAATTCCAATGTACAGCAAAGCAAACAAAAATATTTTTCGCAAAAAAATGCTTAGATATTTTGGAAACTACCTAATGATGGCAAAACAACTGGACAGGTGTAGATATGATGAAATTTAAAACACTGTTGTCATTAAAATGTTGAAACCATGCCTCGTAATTTAAATTTTTATACTTTTTTATTTCTCAAAGTATAGCCATTTTGGATAATATCTGGGTCCGAAAAAAATATTTCTTAGCATAGTCTTCTTTAAATCGCTAATAACTCGTCACCTTTTGGTGGAATATTAAAAATATTGCTGTTCCCCATACATTTTTGCAAATTTTTTCATACACCCTTGAAAGAAAGACGAATAGCGACTCCTAACCCTTAACCGATTAGACTCAAAAATGGCACAGTTACTTATTTTTCCCTTAAGAATCAGGCCAGGGGTATCTCTTAAGATTTTCCAAAATTTTAAATTGTTCTTGAAGCCCTACTGCTCATTGAAAGCCATAACACAAATTTTCACACCATGAACCATGAACAATATATTGATATGCATGTCAAATGTCCACAATTCCTCAACAGCTCAATGACTCGATGACGGCCCTCACCTTCAATTGAGAGTGAATTGCTCATCTCATCACATCTCAACCCATCAATTTTAATGAAGTTGTAATCCACCTTCGGTAAATTGTCACAGCCAATAAAACCAACTTTTTATGAAAATTTCGGATCAAACCCGATAAAATTACAAATTGAATCATGGCTGGCCGTTTCTTCGCCATCATCATGAGTCGTCCCAGAGCCGTCGCAAGTGGCTATCGAAATCAAGAAGTGACTCAAGTCGAACGCGCGCACGCACGCAAAAAATACCGTAAACTAATTGCGTATCGCGTGCGTTCGATCAGGTTCGCTAATTCGCTAGAAAAGTACTCAATTACGGCTCGTTTGCAGGGTGAGGTCTGGCGGTCATTTTCCATATCGAACACCTATTTCTGTGGACTGTGGACATGTGTCCATATGATTAATTGAGTCCATTTGACCATGTTGGCTGTTGGCAAAAACGAGAAACGATGCGCCCCATAAAAAGATCCAGACGTTGGACGTTTCGATGGCGATGGTTTTGCGCAGGTTGGCCATTTTGGCGGTTTGGAAAATTACGCGTTTGACACGCTGCAATGCGTGATCAACTGGAGATCAGAGGCAATAAGACTTAAACTGAAAAATGTTTTTAAAAAAACAGATTTTTTAACTTTAAAGTATTTTACCAACGTCCGACTTTAATAAAAAAAATTTAAGTCTTTAAAATAAAATAAAAGAAACAATCACGTCTGCTTATTAGTGACTCTTCAACTACCTCACCATCAGAACATTATGGTCATCATCGATCGACCAGCCATCACACCAGAGACTTGAGCAAAACAAGCCACTCTCTGAATTGCTGCCATATTTCAATATCAACTGCAAATGCAAACTGCTGCCTCCGCCGAGTGATGATATTATTTAAATTGATTACAAGCGCGTCGAGAAGCTGCAGATCAAAATGGACGACGGGAATTCCAGCTATGGCCAAACGGCACCCCGGCCACCAATATGGCCCGGTTGGTGGCCACTTTTTTCCACGAACGCTGGAGAAAAACGATGCGACACGCGCGTTGCGTCATGCGCAAGCAGGGCACTTTTTAGAAACATGGCCCGAGTTGCAGCAAATTGTCTCAATCAACTTTTAGCAGAAAACAGCACCCGAGTGCAGCAATGCGTGCCTGAAGCTCCTTTTTATGAAAGTCAGGTAATGCCCTGCGAGCGAAAAACACACGCTGCCGATGGGGAATGTGAAAAATATTTAAATCATGATGTTTTACTCTGTTTGCTGATGAGATGGAGCCTGGAGCGTTGGGTTTGAGTAAAACTTTTTAGAGCACCTTAATGGCTTGGAGTTACCGTCAAAAGTAATGATTTCATACATGAAATAAGGTGACTTGACGTTTACTAAAAATAAAAACATTAAATAACTATTCGTTATCTTCCAACAATCCTTAAAGAACAGATTAATTCAATTGTTAATATCAATATAAATATTAAATCACCACCATTTTGGCCGCCATCTGGAAATTAGAATTTTATATCAATGTAGAGCATTTTTGGGTTCATATTCGAGTTCATCGGCGGTCGGTCGGTCTTAAATTTAGTTAAATTAGTGTTTTATTAGAATTGACCAGCTCTGTTACAGAATATAACTTATACATTTACAGAGCCTTTAAACCAGGGATGCCAATGGTTTTTTTTTAAGTCTGTGTATGCATGTGTATTTTTCTAAATTACAAACATATCAATTAACAGTCATGGAAATCCATCAGAATTTGCGTTTTAAACATTTGAAGACTAACGAAATTTTTAAAAAATCTGTGCACCTTTAAGAGGCAGTATTTGTAGATTCTGCTCGGTTTGTTCTAGAGGTCGTATCAAGGTGCTCCGATTTGGATGAAACTTTCAGCGATTGTTTGTCTATACATGAGATGAACTCATGCCAAATATGAGCCCTCTACGACAAAGGGATGTAGGGTAAAACGGGCATTGATGTTTGAGGTCATAAAAAATCTTAAAATTGCTCGCATTTATCTATTCCAACTCTCTTAGATGCATTCGAAAGGTCTTTTAAAGCCCTTCAAAATGTGCTATATACATCCAGGATTGGTTTGACTTTTTCTCATGGCTTTTGCAAATTACTGTTAAAAATTGATTTTTTTTAAAACCTTAATAACTTTTCGCAACAGCCTCAAACACCCATACTCCCATAGGTCAAAAGTTAGAGAATAACATGGACTATAAGCCTATGGAATTAACTTTTTGGCCAATCGCAGTTTTTCTGATAGTTTTACGATTTTTCTACAACATTCATTTTTCAACGTTAACTTTTGCCCTGTAGGCCAAAAAGACGACACTTTTTGGTCTCAATTTTGACAGATTCGGAATCCTCGGAAAATTTCATGTTAGTTAGAGATGTTGGAATTTTGGGCAAAAGTTAACGTTGAAAAATGAATGTTGTAGAAAAATCGTAAAACTATTAGAAAAACTGCGATTGGCCAAAAAGTTAATTCCATAGGCTTGTAGTCCATGCAATTCTCTAACTTTTGACCTATGGGAGTATGGGTGTTTGAGGCTGTTGCGAAAAGTTATTAAGGTTTTAAAAAAATCAATTTTTAACAGTAATTTGCAAAAGCCATGAGAAAAAGTCAAACCAATCCTGGATGTATATAGCACATTTTGAAGGGCTTTAGAAGACCTTTCAAATGCATCTAAGAGAGTTGGAATTGATGAAGTTTTACTGAAATGCGAGCAATTTTAAAAAAAAATTATGTTTTTGGACCTCAAACATCATTGCCCGTTTAACCCCACTTCCCTATGTCGTAGAGGGCTCATATTTGGCATGAGTTCATCTCATGCATAGACAAACAAACGCTGAAAGTTTCATCCAAATCGGAGCACCTCGATACGACCTGTTACACATTGGTGAAAAACTAGCTCTTAAACAGCACAAGCTCAAAATTTGAGCACAAAACTGCGCATTTGGCATCATTGCTTTAAACTTCCCTATGTCAAAAGGAATCATTTTGCATGATTAGTTTTTTCCACACAAGTCTCTATACAATATTGGGAGCTGGTCATAGAAAATGGGTTTGTAAATACAGTCGACTCTCTGGTTGTCAATATCCAAGGGACCGTCGCGGAAGACAATCATCAGTTTTCAGAACGATGCAAAAGGAAGACTCGATTGATTTTTTTTTCTTGATACCCAGCTATGGGAAAGAATCATGGCAACGTCCAGCAAACAAAAACAAACTTATGTCAAACACGCTTCAAAGCTTCATTTCGCGAAGAAAAATGTCTATGCAAGCCATGAGAAAGTGAAATTATTGACAACCGGAAGAGATTTTTAAAGTAAACAGAATCCAAGGAACCGTCGAGGAAGAGATCCTTCAAGCAAGAGAAAATATCGAGGAATGAAGAGAATTGGAGTAAGCTGATTGAAAGGACTGAAGAATTCATCGATAGATGGAGCAATATTGAAATCGAGAAGATCGACAGCCAGAGAGTTGACTGTTTATAAAATTCTGTATCATGAGAAAAGAATTTTCTCATCTTCGGTAAAATTGAAGGTTATGATTAGGACTTTTAGGAAACAAAAACTATGTACAAGAAAAATCTTATTTTTTAATTCACTTTTTTGCATGTTTTAGGGAATTAATTAATACATCTGAGCATTCGGTTTTGATGATGAGAATTTTTGAAAAAACAAACTTGGGTTTTGTTTTGAAAGTATCGAAAACCTGAATAAATAAATTTATTGAATATCACCTTTTTAAATCAAAATCGATTTTGCAGGCGAAAAGCACAAAAAAATATTTTGAAACAACTTTAGCTTTGGAAATCGGGCAATTAGTTTCTGAGATACAAGCCTCACAAAGAATTGACGAAAATGATTTTCTTAAGCCTGTAATTTTCAACTGACGATATCACAGAAATTATTGTTCCGATTTTCAATGTAAAAAATATTTACTAATAGAGAATTTTGCTTATTTCATAGTTTAGACGAAATTTTTTTCCAAAATATTTTTATTGAAAAAAGTTGTACAGAACTTACATTTACATACCCATTTTTAATGACCAGTCCCCAAACAAACTAATGATGCAAAATCAGTTCTTTTAACGTAGCGAATGCATGGACAAAATTTAATCCAAATCAAAAACGAAAATTAAAAAAAATCACGAAAAAATTAGAAATCTAAGATACCAAATCGGTCAGAAATGTACTTACAGAATTTCACAAAAAATCAGAAGATTTTTGATCGTTCCCAGACATACTAAATATGATTTTAAATGCAGGAAAATGCATTTCAATTCGTTTTTAGTTGATTAGTTTCTATTTCAATAAAAAATTGTGATTTTTTTATTTGCCTCCTGATTTTTCAGACCGTTGTTTCGAACAACAATATTTTTTTGTTTTTTTTTATCTCTAAAACTTTGTGGAAACATTCTCTAGGACCAACGATGCCATTTTATATTGCCAGTTCGTCCATACGAATCTCCATACAATTTCTGTTACTATCAAGCCAGGGTTGTTAAAATATCAAAATATCAGCTCCCAGCATTACTACCAATATCCCGCCTGAATATTCATGCCTCAAACACAACTGCTCTTCTCTCCTTATTGAAACTCTCAGCGCCGAACATAGCCGAACACGTTTTCGGGTTCACACACTCGCGACACACTTTGACATTCTCCTTTTCTCTTTGATTCCCGCTTTCACGATCAACCTACCGCATTAGCGTTTAACCACAAAAGCCTCCACAAAACCAATTTCTCAAACGTAGTTTAACGGGACGTCATGCGTGGCCGGCTCCTAATCTCCGTCCCGCGTGCTTTCATTGCAGTTATCGGAGAGATTGAGAGACTCAACGGTGAGAGCGCAGAGGCTAGGAAAAGGGAAGGAGTGATAAAGCGAGAATGCCATCGCTGATCTCACAAGCTTTAGTGACGGTCGCTATAGACGATCAAACGTCAAAATTACCCACCACTAGAGGGCGCTGAAACTTGGGGTGATGTTTACATTATATCCTAAAGAGAGCAAATCGGTTTGAAATTTGAAATTGATGTATTTTATCGTCAAAACGAAATTTGTTAAACATTATACCATTTTAAGGTAAGAAATAAAGAGCTTAATTGATACAAACAAAAATATTTTTGTGATGGCTGATTTTACCTGTACATTATTTGATTCAAAATTAGAAAATTTTACAATCCACCAAAACTTAAGTAATTAGTTGAGAAAGTAAGTTATTCAAGTGGACTAATGTTTTTTTAAGTCACTTTTACCATAAAAGCAAAACTCTGTCTCAAAATTTTAAATTGGATTGATTTTCAAAATTATCAATTTAACCTCACTCTCGGGTTTTCAATCCGGATCTCAGAATTTTCAATGAAAATGGTAACTTAGCAAAAAATTCAAAAAGTCAATCGATAATACTTTTTATTTCTTACCTCCTGTTTACTTTATTTTAATCCAAAAGATCAGTTTTCATAAAAAAATCGTAAAATAGTTTTCACTACCCCTTGCACTTATCGCGCAAAAACGCAAACGTAACCTTCCACCAAAGTTCTCCTACTCAAATGTAGATGGCGAACCGTGTTTTAAGCTTTGGTTTTGGGGGCCTATATACTCTCGGATGTTTTTGGTGCAGGGATAATCAGTGGTGGCTTTTTTATTACCCATTTGCAACACTGCTATCAACACAAAACGCTCGATCCGTTTGGAGTCTTCTGTACACTAAGAGAACAGCTTGTCATTTCATATGGTGGAATTTAGCTGTAATTTACTGCCGTTCTACGCATAATTGTCCCATGTCATTTTTGGACGATTTCGACTTTTTATCATTTTTAAGCTTAATTTTTCGTATACTTTCAGAACAACACATAAAATCTAGATCTTTGTTCAGAAAATCACCAAGTATTTTCTATCACGAAATCTTAAGTTTTACAAAGCATTTCATCTTGTTTACCTGTTTACCTGCAAGAGGATTACAAATAAGGGTGATAAAATGTTAACCAGGGCGATTAGTGACATATACGGCGAATTCGCGATCAAAAGCTCAAAAATTCCGACAGATGGCGCAAAGCATCGAAGAATGACGATTCAAATTTTCGCTGTTCGGTTACATAGGAATGCAAACTTAAAATTGAATTTACAGCTCATAGAACAACTATTGAGAAAAAAATCAAGTAGTACGATTGTTAACTCTTTGCCCTCTATAAATTAATGCAATAAAAAAAATTGAAAAAAAATAATTTTGAAAAAATAATATTGTTTAAAATGATAGAGCATCAAAAGTTAACAAAGTATCAGCTCGAATTTTTGCTCAAAAGTTGTTTTCAACGCTGGAATTTAACAAAACAGAATTCGCATACATAACCTCAAAGGGCGGAAATTTCAATCGACATTCTTCGCTCTGTTCTGCTACTCAACACTAAGTGTCGCATGTCGTTTGGCTCTTGAACGGCAATAGGGACCGACGGGACAATTATGCGTAGAAACACAGAAATGGATCGAAAAATTTCAATCGCGTTTTTCTCAGTTGTCCTTTTTTAAACAACGGCAGTTTAGGTTCTAAAAATAGTTTTTATCTGAAATATAGAAATCTTAATGGGATCTTAATTTGAGAGAAACCTAACTTCTCTCAAAAGTTAGATTTTTTATGTGTGGAAATCTGTTACAATATTCATGCTCTAGAATCATTTTGTTCTACATGGTTGTAGAGTTGGGTAGTTTTTATAGTGACTCCGACTTTAACTTCAACTCTGGTGTCTGGAGATTTGTTTCATTTAAGTTGCATTAGAGCAATTCCATGTCAAATAGAGAATCGGTTGTTCCCGACCCTCCCCGATTTCAATGAAACTTTGTAGACATGTTATCCTAGGCATATATAAGCCATTTTTGTGTATATGGAGCAAGTAACACTCGACAATTACATTTGAGAAGGGCGTACGTGTTTTCAATATTTTTGTATTTCGTAATTTAAATATTGCTGTATCTCGAAGCCGTTGCATCGTATCAAAAAGTGGTCAAAGCCAAACTTGTAGGAAATTTGACGGGCTTTCCGAAAAAAAATACACTGAAAGAAAAAAACAGTCCACTTTTATGAGATTTTTTGATTTTTAAGTTTAAACGTTAAATTTAAAGGTGAGCCCACGATTTTTTTTTTTGCTCAAAATTTTTGTGAAAATAGCCTAAGATGTTACAAAAAGACTCACGAAAAATGCAAGATGGAGCAACTCACCTAAAAAAATACAAAAATCATTTACTGAAACTGTTTTTTTAAAAAGTGGTCTAAACGTCAAAATTTTCAAAAGCCGAATACGGGAATCGATTTTCCAGACAATTTTACATTGACTCCATATTGACCATTGTCCTAAGTCCAATGCTTGTGAAGTTACAGCGGTTTTAAAAATAAAAATGTTAAAAAAATAGGTTTTTTATGGTTTTTGGCAATTTCTATACGACGGACTTGATTTTTCAGTTTCGAAAATATTTTTACCAAAAAGCTCGTCCAATTTCCCATAAGTTTGTACTTGACCACATTCAATTGGATGTATGGGCTTACAGATGAGGCTTACAAGGATTGGACTTAGGACAATGGTCAATATGGAGACTTTTATGTAAAATTGTCTGGAGAATCGATTCCCGTATTCGGCTTTTGAAAATTTTGACGTTTAGAGCACTTTTCAAAAAAACAGTTTCAGTAAATGATTTTTGTATTTTTTTAGGTGAGTTGCTCCATCCTGTATTTTTCGCGAGTCTTTTTTTATATCTTAGGCTATTTTCACAAAAATTTTGAACGAAAAAAAATCGTGGGCTCACCTTCAAATTCGACTTTCAAACTTAAAAATTAAAAAATCTCATAAATGTGGAGTGTTTTTTTCTTTCAGTGTTTGTCTTTGACCACTTTTTGATACGATGCAACGGCTTCGAGATACAGCAATATTTAAATTACGAAATACAAAAATATTTAAAACAATTACGCCCTTCTCAAATGTCATTATCGAGTGTAACTGGCTCCATATACACAAAAATGGCTTATATATACCAAGGAAAACATGTCTACAAAATTTCATTGAAATCGGAGAGGGTCGGGTACAACCGATTCCCTATTTGACATGGAATTGCTCCTAAGTTGAATTATAAAAAAAAAACATTAAAATTTATTTGTGCATAATGTTGATGTTTGAGAAAAAGCTTAACATGTTGGCGTATTTAAAGTAAAATGTTTATTTTTTAATAAAAGTGCTGGCCTAGATTATAACGATGAAATACAAAAGAAGGTCAAGCTTCTTCATAATTGAATGCCACATCAAATTTGAATCAACTTTTTAAAAAATATTTCAATATCAAAAACCATCAATCAACGGTAAGCACTCATTATGAGTATGCACGATAAATGCAATGCTGTCCTGCAGCTCAAATTTGGCCCACCATCGTTGATGTTGAAAATATGCAAACGCAAAAACTCCAGTTTACTGCGGCTGCAATCTCATTAAGGTGAAAGTGTCGCTCTCGCAATGCAACTTTAACGCATTTAAGGTGAACTGGACCGTTCACGGCGAAAAAAGGTGCCATTTAATGCATGGCGAGCATAATTTATTCATAAATATGGTTATTGATTAACTAATTAACGGAGTCCAGCGCACTGCAACGCAGATTGGCATTTTTGCGCGAAACTGGTCCTATCAATTGTGGACAATTTATCAAATTATTGGCATGGTGGTGCGTTTCGTTTCCCTTTTTTGCATCACTCCGAGTCACGTGGGGTCCAGATTCCATGCCCCATGATGCATTGGCTCATATGAATCGATTTGCATAATGATGACCATGTTTGGATGCAATATAGAGTGGGTGAGGGGGGGCTCTCTCTCTCGCTGTTTTTATCTTACATGGAGAACATTCAAACTAGTAGTGATTTTCAGTCTAATGCTAACGATATGTCTGTCCGCTTTTTTTTTTTGGTCCGAACCAGTTGTTGTAACATTATTGTAGATTTGCAAACATATTTCCAGCGAGATCGCTATCTGCTCACGTTTTACAATATTATTTAATGAGCCCATTGAGCAAAGCCCGATTGCGATCACCAACCGATGCCAAATGCTGGCAGCTCCCATTCGTAATCAACCGTTCATCATGGAAATCAATCAGCTGACCAATGAAACTGGCAATTTCAGGTGAAATAATTGCACGTTTCTTTGTAAACCACAAAAGAAGCATATGCGTTCCGAAACTCAATGAACTTTGGCAGTCAATTCTGGAAACGAATTCTTTGACCGACCTAAAACGGTTTAGCCCGAAGGTGTAAGATAAATATTTGCATATGTCATTTCTGTCAGATGTCGGAGACACGTGACGAGTTGGTGACCACAATTGGACGGTTTAGTCCTGACGGCTACTGTGCTGCTTCTGCGTTATACTTTACACTTTGTGGTGGATTATTATTTCGGAAAAAAAAACATCGACACAAAACGTTGAGCCCCAGACACCGATAATGAGTGCCACTTTGTGGCCAGTTGTCTCTCGCGCACATGTGGTGTTAAGTGGTTGGCACGAAAGAGTTAAGGAATACTTCGTCGGATGGGTTACCAACAGCTCAAAAGGATGTCATTAACAAAAAACAGTCGTGGTTTGGATCAGTTACGTTGTCAGGAACAATGTTTTCATACAACAAAAAATTCCCAAAAATGGTTTACAACTCGCGCGCGGAGCTTGAATAAAAAAAGTGTATTTTTCGAGTATTTTTCAGAAATGCGCGTAAAAATCAAACTAAAGTCATTGAAACTTGGTTGCCTTGGGCTTCAATTTATAGTTTAATGTCTCCTGAACAAATTCCCGTACAGACATGGCCCATAAAAGCTTGTTTTTGAGCATGGCAGAGCGTTTTAGGGAGAAAAATTTGTATTTTTCAGCTAAAAAATTTCAAAAATCACTCCCCAAAACCAGCAAAAAAAATTGCAGCCAAAACTAATGCATTCAGCTTGTAACTTGTTGTCAATTTATGTCTATGCAAAGCCGAGATATTTGCATTTTAGTGAACAAAAAATGTCGAATTTTCACAATTCTTAGTATACAGTATGTAAATAGTAGTTGATGCAACAAGTTGCAAAAAGAGGATTTTTTCAGCACGAGTCGTACATTTGTCCAACGAGGTTCACCGAGTTGGATAAATACGAAGAGTGCTGAAAAATCAAGTTTTGCAACGAGTTCCATAAACATTTTTTGCAATTCCAAAAAATACACACTGAGTGAAATTTTATGTCAAATTTTCATGTATTTTGTCAATAAATCGTTTAAATCAAAAAAATGTTGAAAAGTGTTACTTTTCGAAACATGTGCTAAAAAGTTCAACTTTTCAGCATTTATTTTGAAAAGTGTTGCTATTCGATTCTGTTATTTTTGGTACAGAAAGTAGGCTATTTCGTCGTTCAAGAATGACAGGAAAAGTAAGTAGTTTCATGACGGTATTGCAAAAAAAGTATTTACACTTCTTGGGCACAATGCACATATGGTGATCAAACACAACACAACATCAACAATTCGAAATTTGACAGAAACCTAGTACTACGTTTTGTTCAGAAACTCATGCCGAACATTTTGCTACAAAAAGCTCATGAAAAGATGATTTCTGTAAAAAAGTCATATAACAAATAATATTACAAATTTAAAAAAAAGGTGTAGAAAAAGTTTGTACACCCTTCGAAAAATTAACATAAATAAAGTTATTTATTGACAAATCACCATGAATCCAGTCTCCCAACTCCAAATAGGCATCCTTGACTGATTAAACAAATAATTTGGATTGAATGTAAAGTTTACTAACTACTTAGTATAAATTTTTATATAACTGTGGAAAATCCATATAAAACTTATCTAAACTTAATTTTGCAAACTTTTGATTGAACTAAATGTAAATATGTTACCATAGAATTACTAATTACACATTTTGGAGTGGGTATAACACTGTTTAGGGGTCTTTGTATCGATAGAATAGATTTTTCGTCGGAATGTCTTACCAACCCGGAATTACTTCGTCGGAAAATCCGCCGGCATCCGAACCGGTCCACGATTCACAAGTCAACCTATGTGGAATCAAAAAGGGCATACAATTTCCGATGTTTTGATACCCAAATATCTTGGTTTTCTATAAAACCCACGTTTTTAAATACCTGAGCAAAAAGTAAGTTTGATCCACAAAAACAAAACATGCATTTTTATCTCGGCACTGCACAGAAAAAAATAATGTAAATTTGGAAGCTGTAATTTTGGAAGGTTGAATATTACCTCTTTTATGATGTAATTTTACCTCAATTTAGACTGAAAAAGTGACATTACACCAGAATACACTATGGGGTATTTCCATATAAGCGAGCGGCCAAAAATATTTTTTTGCTTTTTTGTGACTTTTTTGTGTTGTTTGTACTTAGTATAATGAAAACAAATGAAATTTGATATTTTTCCAAAAAAAAGTTTAATTTTCGATTTTTTCATATATTTGAGGCCACATGCATTAAAGTGGTGAATTTTAATATTCTTGCTCTGTCTATTTGATGCACGGAATGGCGGTTTATGCTATGTTAAAGTTTCTGATTTACGTTCAATCTCCCTCCCCTTTTTCTTGAGTTAAAATCCACCTCTCTTTGAAGACATCCCCCCCCCTCCCCAAATCAAAATCACTATGTAACCGATTGTCGTTAGATTACTTAAAATATGAACTTCTTCTATGGGCTTTTGTATACCTCGTTTTGAAGCTACAGAACAACGTGCGTAGTTTTTTCTCTGTGGTATTTCCCTGAGTTGATCATGTGATGGTTCTGCAATGTTGTAATTCTTACAAATATACTCGAATGCAGTTCTCACGTTTTCCGAATAGTGGTTCGTTATATCGTACAGGGACACTACGGTATTATTATCCATACTTTCAAAAGAACACAACAACGAACTGATACGAATATTCGACGAATCGTTTCTGTAAAATAATTAGAATAGGAATTTCTAATTTTATTAAACGTACCTAATTACCAACAAAGTCATGAATATCAAATCAATTTCAAAACATACATAGCAGGTACGTCATTTCTGCCTCCGCAGGTAAATAATGTGATTTTAACCAAGCGTATACGCGAAATCATTAATTTCCTTGCATGAATCAAAATGTTCAAAATGGCATAACTCAAAAAGTGCACATAAGTGCACTTTGAAATTTGGAGACAAGTTAGGACATGGTTCAAATTTTAAGCTGCAAAATTTTCAGATCGCACAAATGCACACAAAAAAAGTACTCCATTAACAAAGTTGAAAAAAACTAAATTTTGAATAAAAATCCATCTTTTTTGATTTTTATTATTTTTTTTTGCCCGTAAAAGTGTGTTTTGTAAAATATTATTGAAAAGTTGAATCAATTACCTTTCTGAATATATATAATGATGCAGGAAAAAATACATAAACAGCTACACAGTACAACTATGAAAAATAATCATTTTTTTGTCAAAAAACATGTTTTTTCTTACCATTTTCGCCTTTGAAGGTCTGCAATTCAGTGAATTTTGAACCTACAACTTTCAAACTCCGGATTTTTCTTAGTTAGAATGTTTATTTTCGAAAAAAATACCAAAAAAATAATTAGAGTATGTCGGTTTTTCGATTTATGGCCGCCTGAAACCCCATAGTGGAATAGTGGTAAAATTACACATTTCCAGAGGTAAAATTACACCTTTTTTCTGACATAAAAGATGTAATATTACCATGATTTTTTTTTTCTGTGTGGCTTAACCGATTTGGACCGTTCTGGTTTCATTCGTTCCGTCTTGGGGTCCTATAAGTCGCTATTGAAATTATTGAAGTTTAATTAAGTACTTCAAAAGTTATGCTAAAAAACGATTTTGACAAAAGTCCGGAAGATTGTAAAAAGGGTAGTCATGTTATACATTTATAAAAATATCTTTCCAACGAGTTCAAAATAATGAAGATCTGACAACCGTTATAAGTTATAAGTGTTATTTATGCAAGTTTTGGAGGCTGAATCTCACATATTTTGATAAAAACAAAATCAAATTTGCAGTCGAAAATTAATTCATTAATGATAAAGTACAAATTAGTGGCAATATTTAAGATGTTTTTTCTGAAAATCGCATTTTTCAAAAATGTTTCCTCCGGTACCAGATTTTTCAGCATAGAGTGGTTAAGCGTAAATTTGCCTTATTTATCTCCCTAAACAAGTCAAAAATAAAAAAAAACAGTCCAGACTCGATTATCCGAATGCTTATTTTGGACTTCGGATAATCCAAGCATGAACAAAAAAAATAATTCTTATTTTGAACATCAAATTCGAGTTCTGAGACCCAATTTTAGTCAAACTTGAGTTAGTGATTGCTTTTAAGCAAACTGAACTCAGTATTTCAACACCGCCATTTTTTCCACTATCTTTGATTTAAAAATTTTACAATAATTAAAAACAAGACAACTGAAAAAAAACCTTTCTTCGTGATTCGATTATCCGAAGTTAACTTTTTCCCAGGCCTTCGGATAATCGATTCTGGACTGTACTTACTATACAGCCTTTTGTAAAAATGTTTTTTTTTAGGTTTTGATTTATTTTGCCTTTTTTTTACATGCTTTAAGTATTTTGTGATTCCTTATGATATTTATTTTTAATTTGGTTATTTTTTAAAAGTAATTGCTTAACATTTAAATTTTAAAGTTTTTGCCAAAAAAAAAGTCAATCAAAAATTTTAAATAAAATCCCCAGATGTTGACCTAAGGGAGAAAGGGTGTTGGAGGTTGTTGCAAAACGATATTGAGGTTTTAAAAATATACATTTTTTACAGTAATTTGCAAAAGCTATGAAAATAGTCAAACCAACCCCGAATGTTAATGGCACATTTTGAAGTGCTTCAAAGGACCTTTCGAATGCAACTAAGAAGAAGAAGAATTGGAATTGATCAAGTTTTACGAAAATGCGAGCAATTTTAAGATTTTTCATGTTTTTTGGGCCTCAATTGCTATGCCTGTTTTACCCCACTCCCCTTCGTCGTAGAGGGCTCGATACGACCTTTAGAACAAACCGAGCAAAATCTACAAATCGTCTGCTGTGTGCTATCATGTGACATAGACCATTCTGGTCGAAAATTAGTTAATGATGACGTTTTGCTATACTTAACAAACACTACAAGATGCTTTAACCCGATTTTGGGAACTCGCTTCCGTTTCCCGGATATCGCAATACACACTTGTGACATAGACCAATTTATCATCAAAATGATCGTGCACACTTGTGACACGTCATACATGTTGTTGTAAAATGTGAAATTTTTTTCTTGTTTTTCACAAATTTATGTTGATGCAAACTTTCTAGAGGCAATGCAATCTTTTGTTTTTGTCGGTTAAGCTTATTTTAGTTTGTATGGGAATTCTGTTCACACTTGTGATACGTAATACAATTTACTTTCGAGACACACTTGTGACACGTCCTTTTCAGATTTTTGTTTGCATAATTTACTGTATCCTTTAACTGGTGTAACCAAATTAGTTGAAACTTGGAGCGTTTGTTAAGCGATTGAATACGAACCGATTGCTTCAAAAAGCTTGGCTCTATCATTCATAGTTTTGAAATTAAAAATCGATTTTCTCGAATAGTACTAAATGGTCGTTGTCACAAGATAGCACACAACAAACGAAATACTGCCTCTTAAGCACTTTTATTTTTGAGTTTAGTAAAAATGTGAGTTAAAAAAAATACTTAACTTAAAAAACTGAATTTCCAAGGCATTATGCAGATTGTGTAATGTAGAATGTAGAAAGTTTCAACAAAGTCATTTTCTACGTCAATGAGAGTGATTTTCCCTGGAACGTCCCCGCATTTACCTTTAATTTGTTCATTAGACCGGTTAGTCTCCGGTTAACGAGGCATAATAGAACAATTTTCCTCATCTGATCATGTGTCTCTCTCCATTTTCCAGTCTATCTTGTCCATTTCAATCACTTTATGCCATGTTCGCGTTCATGTATAGGCCCTCAACAACAACTCATTTCACCAAATGAGCTGCAGCCCTCCTCCTCCTAGTCGTCGTCGTCGTTCAGGGAATTTTCTACGCAAATGAGCTTATTATGGGGGGAAGGGGGCTTCGTGCATGGCATGCAGATCAACCAGCCGCAGCAGAAGCAGCACAAAATGCAAAATAGACAATTTACAAATGTTTTCAAGCAGCTCGTCCAAATAAGGCTAATTCATTCCGGGCTAAATTGAAATAATAAATAAATAGTTGTCGATGCTGCGCGGTGCGTTGCGCTTCAGATATCCCCGCTTAGCAATGGATTAGTGCACGCTTTGGGGGAACCGTGCAGAAAGGTTAGTTTGATATTCGTTGAAAATAGTTGAAAAAATAGTTACAAAAAACATATTTTCCTTATAATCGAAAATGACATTACACTCAACCCCCGGTGGTTGGTCACTTTTTCGTTTGACTCTTTTTTAGTTTGGTTGGTCAAAGTCAAACTAAAAAGTGACGAACTGTCACTGTTTTACACGGCGCTCACGCACACTATCAAAACAAACGTTTGGTAGTGTGTGTGAACTCCGTGTAAAAGGGGTGTCAAACTAAAAAGTGACCCCGTTCGTTTGACAACGGTTGGTGTCAAACCATCGGGGTTTGAGTGTATTTGAATAAAATCAAATGGCATTTTCTTTCGGAAAATTTTAAAATTGCATTGCCTTTTCAATTTTTATGATCATTTCGTGTAGATTTGGTTTTCATAAAGCAGTCCAAAGTTAATCCTTTCAACAATACAAGTTTCTGTCCATAAAATAGTCAGATCAGTTCAGGTCCCTGGCCGTTGATCGTCGGTCATGTTTTCGCAACAGTTGTTGTAGGTACTAAAAGAGCACTCTCTGTCTATCCCTCTTCTTCCAGTTCAGCGTGTATAATTGAATAATCACAATCGGAGTGGAAAATTGCAAACAACTTTATGTGTGCAACTCGTTTTCGATTTTGCGTCCCCTCCCTCCTCCAGCTCGACTCTTCTTTTTATGCATATTTCAACGAGACTGACCCATTATGAATAAACGGGGTGAGAGGGGTGGCCTCTGGCTTTTTTTTTAATGGTTGGTGTTCAGGTGCGCCCCCGCTCCGGTGCGCCACGTGTGGAGGAAAACGAGGAAATTGAAGTACGCAATGCAGCAAATGTCGAGTTGTTGTGGGGGGGGGAAGAGATGCGACATGCGATTCTCGATTTTTTTTCTGCCCGCTGGAAAAGTGGTTAGTGAGTTCATTATTCATGCCGATGTTGTTCTTAGAAAATGCAGCCATTTTACATAATTGTATCAGCTTTCGATTTGTTGCGACGCGGTTTAAATTGTCATGTCGAAGGGGATGGTTTCGATTTCTAACCAAACAAAGTGGAACTGTTTGTAGCAAGTCTGGTTTATAATTCATACAAATACATTGAAGGACTAAATTATTTTATTATGTCAATCATCATTAAAGTCTTCATGATTTTTTTTTAAGACAAAACAAGCATTTTTAACATTATTACTTTTTTATATATATAAGGCTGGTAAAATTTTTACTAATTTTTAATTATTATAAGAAAGAGTCAATAAAGCAGGCCTGCCCAACGTCCGGCCCGCGATGGCATTTTGAAAATAGTTCTATGACTGGCCCTAAAGGCTGCAAGGCTACGTCACGACTGTCATCCACATATAAGGCGAGTGAAGTCAAAATCGAACCAAGATCGAACCAAGTTTTTGGCACGTTGCTTTTGAAAATGTCGTATGCGCATCGAACATAAATAACGAAACTCAAAACTTTTCTAAGTTTAATATTAGTTTTTTATATATATTTAATCTCAGGTAGAGGGTGCCGAGCGGGAATTCCCGGGAAAAATTTCCCGGGAAATCAACAATTTTTGGACTTCTCGATTCCCGGGAAATTTGGTCGAGAGTCCCGGGAAATTTTCTACTTATAAATATCGAAGCAAAATGTTATAAACTAATCGGAAAAACATTTAAAAATTCGAAATGGTTTAGAACAATGGATGTTCAATGTTCAAGTTCGAATAAAATGTTATATAGAAAGTGTAAATTTTAACTTGTCGAAAATTCCAATAACTATAATTGAGAGAAGCCCACAAAAATGTGGAGCCCAAAATTTACCTTTAAGTAGCAGTTACATCCCAGAAATGAAATACAGTCCTGATTCGATTATCCGAAGTTTCGATTATCCGAAGTTCGATTATCCGAAGGTTTGTATGGGACTTCGGATAATCGAATCACGAACAAAAAAAATTTTTTTTTTCTTGTTTCAACATCAATTTCGAGTTCTGCAACAACACTTTAGTCAAATTTGAATCTTGGATTTAAAAATTTCCTAGTAATTTAGAGTAGTTAAGAGTAGTTTAAAGCTCAAAAATCAAAAATAAAATAGCAAACAAATTTTTTTTGTCGAGATTTGATTATCTGAAGTTTCATTTATACGAAGTGAAATTTTGTTGTATAAAGTTTTTTTGTTAAATTATTTTTATTTGTTTTTTTTTTCTAAGAGGAAACAACCTTTTCAATAAGTTCAATTTCCATATCCTCATTAAGTCATTTTGTGTTTCTCATCAACCTCAATATTAGATTATATATTAGAAGAAAAAACTCTAGCATTCTGTAAAGATTGTCTTAATCTTTGTTAAGGTCCGATATTTGTGAACATTCGCATTTCCTGATAAATGTAAATATTTCTTCAATGAATATTTCCAGTTTACCTTAAAAAGAAAAAAAAACAAGTTCAAGTAGTTGTTTTTAGTTTGCAAAATTGCAAAAATCTCGATACTGGGAAATTATATATTTGCTATTTTTAAATTCACGAAAATCTAATAACAAGTTCATGCAACAAGCTTGTGCAACTTTTGAAAAATCACTCTGTGCGAATTAAGATTCGTAAAATTTTAAACTACAATTTTGAGTCCCCAAAAGCTCAAAAAACGATCTTGTATTTACAGATTCTAAGAAAAATTCTATAGGTTGAACTAGTTCCTTAAAATAATGAGGCTTCTTAAATTAACATTTCTTTGAATAAGTGTGAATTAATTGTAACTGAATTTATTGAAAAGAAACAAATTTATGACCTTTCCTTTTAAAATTATTGGCACTATTGGCATAGTCAAAAAAATCCCGGGTCCCGGGAATTCCCGGGAAATGGCCAAATTCAACTCTCGATTCCCGGGAAATTGAAAATCTCGAGAATCGTCACCCTCTAATCTCAGGGGACAACAAGGGGAACTGCATTTAATTCCGTCAAGCACCTAATGTTGGCATATCAGCACTGTGGTGATCAGCGACAGCTAGTTTAAAGTTTGTTTGACTGAAATTTGATAAGTATTCCATTCATTTTAAACCAACGGTCAGGAAGAATCAAACTAATTTGATTTTATTTTTATATTAAGATTTTTAGTTTAGTTTAGTAAGTTTGATTGTTTTGTATCGTCAAGTAGAACTTTGTTTTATTGATCTAATAAATGTAAAAGTTGGAAAAATTTACGTAATAATTGAAATAATCTCGCATTTATACGCAAAAGATAAAAATAATGGCAAAACACAATGTGGGAACAAAATTTATGTATATATTTCATACAACCTTTTCAAAAACCACGCGTAAACAATATTGACAGCGCCTCTGGCGGGGACCTCAGGAAACTGCATGCGTGTATGATCCTTGAAAGGCTGTTCGTGAATAAATAAATTGAGTGTCAAAATTAGAAAAAAATAATCTTGAGATTAAATTTTCAGATATCACAAAACATTTATTTGATCATTTTTTGCTTTTTACATAAAATTTGGCTTATTCATCGTTTTGTTTGGATTTTGCCTTTGTATTTTTTTAATTATTTTATTTCACATTTAAAAATTCTTTATGTTTTATTTTAATTCTTATCATTTCTATATGAATATTTTCAGAATCAATTATTTAAGTTGAAAAATGTGCAAAAAGACTGAAAGACACTACATTCATTTTTTTTATTTTTCATTAGCAAAAATAATGTTTTTTTTTTTCAGAACAATGTTTCAATGATAAAGTTTTGCTAGTAAAACAAGCGTTAAAAAAAAAATAATCATTTCGAAAATAAAGATCACTGCTGAGCAGTTCTCCGACTAAAACTTTTTT
This sequence comes from Culex pipiens pallens, assembly GCF_016801865.2. NCBI lineage: Eukaryota > Metazoa > Arthropoda > Insecta > Diptera > Culicidae > Culex > Culex pipiens. The sequence goes on from NC_068938.1 coordinate 21,033,007, forward strand.
GGTGCCTTCGGTATACCCAAAGAAGCCATTTTGCATCATTAGTTTGTCCATATAATTTTCCATACAAATTTGGCAGCTGGCCATACAAAAATGATGTATGAAAATTCAAAAATCTGTATCTTTTGAAGGAATTTTTTGATCGATTTTGTGTCTTCGGCAAAGTTGTAGGTATGGATATGGACTACACACATTTTGATATGTTTTAGAGGATATCAAATGCCAACTTTTCAGAAATTTCCAGGTTGTGCAAAAAATCTTTGAGCGAGTTATGAATTTTTGAATCAATACTGATTTTTTCAAAAAATCGAAAAATTGGTCGCAAAAATTTTTCAATATCATTTTTCGATGTAAAATCAAATTTGCAATCAAAATGTACTTTAGTGAAATTTTGATAAAGTGCACCCTTTTCTAGTTAAATCCATTTTTAGGTGAATTTTTTGAAAATAGTCGCAGTTTTTCATTTGTTAAAATTAGTGCACATATTTGCCCACCTTTGAAAAAAATATTTTTGAAAAGCTGAGAAAATTTTCTATATTTTGCATTTTTAAACTTTGTTGATACGACCCTTCGTTGCTGATAGAGGGTAACGAGCGGGAATTCCCGGGAAAAATTTCCCGGGAAATCGACCATTTTTGGACCTCTCGATTCCCGGGAAATTCGGTCGAGACTCCCGGGAAATTTTAAACATATAAACATCGAAGCAAAATTATATAAACTAATCAGAAAAACATTTGAAAAATTCAAAATAGTTTAGAACATTGAATGTTCAATGTTTGATGCTCAAGTTCGAATAAACCAATGCTTCTCTAATCTTCTTATACAGAAAGTGTAAATTTTTAACTTGTCAAAAATTCCAATAACTATTATTGAGAGAAACCAAAAAAATGTAGAGCCCAAAATTTACCTTTAAAATATTATTTTTTTCAATTTTTTTCAATTCGGTTTTATTGGTGAATAATCAAGATACAATGAGTTATTTTGAAGTGCATAACAGAGTTTTGGAGTTCCTTACAGCTGTGTGTTGCATCATAATCCATTTAGGAACAATTATTTCTTTAACTAAGGCACTAGCAAGAGTAAGAAAAAACTATAAAAAAAAACTTACAGAAATTGCAAAGGAAAGGGGATAGAGAAAGAGAAAGCTTATATATAGATCACAGGTCATTTATCCTTTGTAGATGTGTTTGATCATCAGTTCCCCAAGGGCCAGGAATTGTTCTGCCTTGTTGCGGCAGCTCCGAAACCGCGTCATCATCTCCCCCGCGAGAGCAAAGAACTCCGGCAGGGTGAAGAGATCTTCCCCGGTGACTTCTTGCTGGGCCGTACTGCCGCTACCGGCAGCGACCACGCTGGCGAACGAACGCCCCCAACCAGGAGGGAACGCTGAGTTTTCCGCAGGAACCGTACGCTGTCCAGCTGCAGGAACGGCTGCGCTCGTACTTCGCTGAGGAGGGTGGGACGCTGCTGCTTTCTTCTTCCTCTTTTCCTGCTCCTCGAGGTAGGCCTTGCGCGCGACGCATCCACGGTAATTGCCGGTATGGTTGCCGTCACAGTTCGCGCACTTTACGCGCGGCTTGGTTTGTTCTGCCTTGTCCCCCAAGTCCGCCTTTCGTGGCAGTGCGCACGCCTCCGAGAGGTGTGACTCACCGCACTTCACGCAGCGGGGCCGGAGGTTGCAGTTCCGCGAGCCGTGGCCGAACTTCTGGCAACGGTGGCATTGCGCTACGTCCGTCGGGTTCTTGGTGTAAAACCGCCAGTTTACCCAAAAACCGTCCAACGTTTTAGTCCGCCGCAGGTCTTGGATCTTGACGGTGCCGCGGTCGAAGTACAACAGGTACAGTGTGTGTGTACCTGTCACCGTTGTCTTGCGCGAGAGCACTTTAATCTCCCGCGGTTTTATTCCGGCGTCCGAAAGGTGACCCTTCAGGTCGGAGATCGGACGGTCTTGATAACCCTGCAAGACGACCTTAACAGGGGGCTTCTCGGGGTTGAATGTGTAGAAGTTGAAGTTGCTACGCTTCAATTCTTCAAACACCAGGTCGAAATTCTTTTTGGTCAGTGTGATCACTTGCACTGCCGACTTACCGATTTTCAGACAATATCCGAGGCCTTCCAGCAACTCGTCAACATCGTCCGCTAACGTGTCCAAAACAAAAATTGGAGGTGGTCTACGTTCCGTTGGAGAATTGTTCTTTTTTGACGTCGGCACTTTTTTCCGTGCACGACCATCATCGTCGTCGTCGTCGTCGGTAGTGCTGCTACCGTCAGAGTTGTTATTTTCTTCGTCGTCGCTCAGCATCTGGAACTCGTTCCTGATGGGGATGTTGGCGGATGTTGATGTGCCACTGGTCGTGGCACCGGAAGTACCGGAACGGGTTCGCACTGGTGATCTCGGAACGTAGCCGGGATGTAGTAACTTTTTGTCGATGCCTTCAGCGCTGACGCTCCCCTGCGCGATGGCGGCCGACACGGCGTTGGTTTGTTTACCTTTTTGCACACGGCCGGTAGACGAACTTCGCGGGTTTTTCGAGGCCGCACTCGAACTGCCACGGCCACGGCCGGCCTTTGGCATGCTGGAGAAGCAAACTCGCGGGTAACCACAATCAATTACGGCGAAAAAACTCGAAAAAACGATGGAGCACTTAGCACTAGCTGCATGCTCTCGTGCGTACACGGAGGGACTTAAAATATTATTTACCTTAAAAATATTAATATTATTTTTTAAAGTTATTTCTAAGAGGGACAAGCTTTTTCAAGTTAACTTCGATTTCCATATCATCTCTCGAGAATATCAATCCTCATAATCTATTTTTTTTTTTGTGAATATTTGGGTTTTCCTGATAACAGAAATATTTCTTCAATAAATATTTCGGTTAACCTTAAAAATTACAAAAAAAAAACTGTTTAATTTGTTGTTTTGAGTCGCTGTTATCATATTGCTGAATTCCCGATACTGGGAAATGAAATATAAGCTGTTATTTTTTTTACAAAAATCTTATAACAAGTTTGTGCAAATTTTGAAAAATCATTAGTGCGAATTAAGATTCGTAAATATTTTAAACTACAATTTCGAGCCTTAAAATGCTCAAGAAACGATTTTTTATTTGCAGATTCAGAAAAAAAATCAAAAGGTTTTATAAAGTTCCTCAAAATAATGATGCTACTTAAATTAACGTTTTATAGAATTACTATGAACTTATTGTAATTGAATTCATTGAAAACAAACAAATTTATTAGTTATCATTTTGAATTTTTGGCACTATTGGCATAGTAAAAAAAATCCCGGGTCCCGGGAATTCCCGGCAAATGTCCAAACTCTACTCTCGATTCCCGGGAAATTGAAAATCTCGAGAATCGTCACCCTCTAGTTGCTGAGATATTGCCATGCAAAGGTTTAAAAACAAGAAAATTTATGTTTTCTAAGTCCCACCCAAACAGCACACCATTTTCTAAGGTCGATATCTCAGCAACTAATGGTCCGATTTTCAATGTTAAACTATGAAACATTCGTGGAATTTTCCGATCTTTTCGAAAAAATGCCTTTTTTCTTTTTTGCTTGTACTTGCTCGCGGTTTAATTGAGTTCTACCAAAATTCCGTTCACTTGGTCAATGAGTGCACTCAAATGATTGCTGTCACCACAAGCAAGCACAAGCAAAAAAGATAAAAAAGGAAAGGAGAGAAAAATGTGTGTGAAGGAGCTATTACACTACGCAAACAAACAAACAAACTCGCACTTTGTGACAGTTTGCCAGTTTGCCTGCTTCGTTTGGTTGCCGTGATTTGTTTGTACAAACGTCAGATTCATATATTTTGCCTTGTTTGCGAGTTTGTTTGTTTGTTTGTGGTAGTGTAATAGCTCCTTGAGCGACTCGAATAGTAACAAGCATAACATTAGGTCTATTCCCGTACATGCGGAATTGCAACATTTCTTCTGCAGAATTCTACAGCCATGGGAACACGGACGGAGCATTTCTTTCAAGTTAAATAAAAATACCAACAAACTTTTTTTTATATTCATCAATAATTTTATTCTATTTATAGTTACCTTACTAGCAAAATCTTCAAAATATGTACATTTATAATAACATACTTGTTGTTGTTACTGTTTGCTGTTGCTGTGTTTTTTTTTTCTTGCCGGTACACACTCTTTCTTCTATTGTGTGTTTAGTTTTATTTTAACTTCACCTCTTCTCAGCACAATGTTTGGACGCAAATCAAACGAAAGGAAAAATTAAGAATTAAGAATACTACAATGCTTATTACAATATTTAAAAAAAAAGACGAAAAGGGAGGGGGCGGTCTTAATTCACTATAAGTCAATGCCATTTTTTTGCTTTTTTTTTAGCGCACAGAAATCCTTAACGCAAAAAGTGTTGTTGTTTGTGTGATTGTTGTGTGGGACGAACTTATCAAACTTGTGGGTGAGTTTTAAAATCTACGCGCTACCAACGTGGTTTAGCAAGTTTCGGCGGCATCTAATTGGTTGCGTTTTTTAAATGTTTACTTTATTTTCCTCTCAGTACATCGACAGTATTTCTCACATTGAATCACTACTGCGCTTATTATGATTTTGTTTTTAATATTGTTAATTGGGGGGGAGGGTCTCATAAATATAATCATCGTTTCTGTCAGTGTTGTGAAAGTGGGTTTACTTTTGAGTTTCGTATCATAGATATATTTTAGAGGGGGATTTTAGAGAAGCGAATCCAATGTACAAGTATAATTAGTTTTAATGCCTTAAGTCGATCTTATTTTTTTGCCAGATCTCTCTACAAAACATTTAAATTCCTAACGTTATGTGATTTTTCTTGTTATGTTTTCAGCTTCATAAATAACGCATTCTCGCATTCGCGCTCGCTTTGTGTGTGGTTGTGTGGGATTCCATTTTAGAGTGTAAACGTTTATTGTGTGTGTTTGTAGTCTCCCTACCTTACCAACTAGGAATAAGAATATATATATATATATTTTCATATAAAAAAGCAGACAAAAGAGAGCCTTCTCTGAAAGTGTGAGAAACGATAAAGTTGAACCTAGAAAAATCAGACTGCGTTGAAATCACCTTCCTTTGTTTAAAACGTCAATTTTTCTCAGTGTTTGCACTTAAACGGTAAGAAAGAAAAAAACGCGGTGAGGACCAATCGTAAACGCTACTATTTACATCAATCTCTTTGCAAGATTACACGGAGGGGGAGATTTCGTTAATTTACACAGCTTCTTGGTTAGAGTTGTCCAATCAATTTTTCCTCCGAATTATTGTGGGGGACGAAAATATATTGATTTAATTTTTTGATGTTGCATTATTTAAGAGTGACGACGACCCAGGTTTTCGTCCAAATTTGTTGTGTGAGTGTGTAATTTAGAAAGGTTTTTATACTTTATCTCGTAATACAACTGCGCACTCTAATGCTAAAAGGTTAAAGGGGGAGCTTGTTTTGTAGTTTAATAAGTTATCGTTTGTCCATTACTTGTGTAAAACAGTCTATTTTCTTGTTTTTTGAATACATTTAAGTTATGTGTTTTGTTTTTGAGTTTAATGATTTTGATATTTTTTTCTCTCCTCCATCGTTCCAAAATTCTTTCGTTTCCAAACTTTGTCTTAAACGCTAGAGCCTTCTTCCGTATTTTGCCAAACAATACTGAACCGTTGTTTTCGTTTCGTTTCGTCTAAAAGTCAATCAAATCTGTGCAGCTTGACAACACAAAAACCTAAGCTTTAAAAAGGTTTGAAAGAAAAAATACTGCAACGGTACTTTCCCCCCAAATTTCTCGCTTGGCGAGATTCACCTAACCTAAATCATCCGCTACCGCCAACGTCGCCTCCACACTCCCCTCAACCACTTCCGACGACGAGGACTCCCTCTCCCTCTCCTGTGCACCCAACTCACCATGCTCAGCCTCAGCCTCAACTGGAGGCTCCGGTTCCGACGACGGGGGAGCCACAGCCACAGCAGGTGGGGCGTGGCATCATGACGAACCCGAGTGCTTCTCCGTCAGTTCGGCCCAGCGCTGCTCAAAGTACTTGCGCATGCCGTGGCCGGCCGTGCCCACCGGCGAGTCGTCCTCGTTGAACATCTCGCAGTTGTCGAAGATTTGGCGCACGTCGCCGATAAAGTCGTCGCGGGATTTGTAGCTGGAAGGGAGAGAAGGAAAATGAAGGATACATTTAAAAAAAAAACTAGGTAAATTGTTTTTTTCTGTATGTTTAAAATTGTGACAAATTGTATTGCGAGTGATTTTTGAGCTTCTCACAATAATTGGAAGTATAATTATTAAACTTGAAAAAAAATTATTATTATTTTTGGCAATGTTCACAAAAAGGCAGTTATCAAATGTGTCAAATCATGGTTGTTATTCGATAAAAATATCGTCAATATTAGCGTCTAACGATAACGGTTACTGGTTGGGATGATCCATGCAAAATTTTCAAAGCTTTCACCAAGAATATATTTTTTTATCATTCTAGTAAGACTAAAAGTATAATACTCAAACATGTTCACAAAATACAGTACATAGTCCAAACTGAAGGGTTTAGAAAAATTAAATTTCGGATAATCGAAACACATAAAAAAAAATTTTTTTGTTGTTTTATTTTTGATTGTCGAGCTCAAGTATAACTCCTAAACTACGCTAAAGTGATTTAGAATTTTAAAATCAAAGATGGCGGCCAAAATGGCGATGACGAAGTATTGAAAATGCATTTTGTAATTTAATAGACAATCAACTTTTTCGAAGTCCTGTACAAACCTTCGAATAATCGTACATTGGATAATCCAGGCTTCGGATAATGGACTCTGAATTGTATTTTGAAAATACTTGAATTTTCATTAGGCCGATGCAAATATTTTTAAAAGTTTTTGTCCCTCGGCTCTGGCCGGAGTCGAGGGGGGGCAAAAAAATAAAAAAAATATAAATATTCAAATAACATGCCATAGTTCCAACATTTGCATGGAAAAAGTGTTTTAAAATGTATTTTATACTAGTTCAGTTGTTTTGCAAAAAAAAGGTTTTCAAAAAATGTAAAATTTGACGAAAACAAAAAATTTAGCGAAAAAAAACTTTAGCGATAGTAGACATCGAAAATTTTCAAAAATTCAAAAGATTTTTATATCAACCCAAACATGCTAAAAATGATTCTAAACGCAGGGGAATTCATTTTAAATTGATTTTAACTAATTGCACTTAAATTTTTATAAAAATATTGAAGTTTTTTGAAAAAATATTTTTTTGCCCCCTGATTTTTCGGGCCAACATTGAAGGGGAGGGGACAAAAACTTTAAATAAAATTTGTACCAGCCTTATTTGCATGGGTATCAAACAAAACAAAATTTTACATGCTTTTTGCTTTTATTAGAGTTTTTTTTTTCGTAAAATCCTAAAAAAAAACTGTATTTTTTTCAAAAATTATATATATAATCAGAGTTTTTTTGTAAAATAATAAAATTTTCACAGAATAAAGTGTAATTTATAAATTTTAAAATTCGCTATCATGGGTATCAAACGAAGCGAAATTTTCAAGGTTGTTAATCGATAAAATTATCGTCTGACGATAAGGATAATGGTTATCGTTATCGTAGGGGTGACCCATATTGCACATATTAAATTTTTAGTATTTTCGATAAATACGGCAATTTGTGAAAATTTTAGTATTTTCTACAAAAAACTGTAATAAATTGAAAAAGCATACGAAATTTCAATTTGTTGATACCCATATACTGCCCCTGATTGCATAATTGTCCCATATGCATTTTATCGCTTTTGAGTTATTAATGCAGTTTGATTCAAAATCGTGTGATCTTTCATAAGAGCCTACAACGTCCAGTACTTTGTTCTAAAAATCAGGAGGAAATCCAGTTTTATATCGCAAAAACTTAACACGTAGCCTTATGTGCCAAACTTCAAATGCGTTTTTATCAGCCTGCTGTTTTTGCATATGGGACATTAATGCAAACATGGGCAGTATAGCATATTTTAAATATTAGAATATTTTCTTTAAAAATACGGTATTTTGTGAACAATTTTGAGTATATATTTATACTTTGAAACTTACTAGGTTTTCACGAAATATATTCTTAGTGAAAGTATTGAAAATTAAACATGATATGGTTGAATCAATCGATTTTAGAAAGATTTAAAAACCGAGTTATCGTCTATTATCGGCGATAAGATTATCGCCGAAAGATTTAACAAAAAACGATAACGATAGATTTCAATTAACTCAAATTTCATTTTTTTTTTTTTTTTGCAATTGAGGTATCAAACGAAGTGAAATTCTGTATGTATTTTTGCTTTCCTAATTTTTTTTTTTTTTTTTTGCAAAATACTGTTTTTTTGGATAAAACACGCAAGTTTTCATAATTCGCAAATTTTCATAAAATAATGTATTTTTTGCGAAAATACTCATGTAATTTGCAATATGCAATATAAAATTTGCAATACCAAATGAAGCAATTTTTTTCAAACGGAGCAAAATTTTTCATGTACCTATTTTCACTTTATTTTTTTGTAAATACTCAAATTTTGACAAAATAGCATATTTTTAAAATACCGTTTTTATAACATATTTTGAGAATTTTTGAAAATTCGAGTATTTGAAAAAAGGTATTTTGTTAAAATTTGAGTACCTATTTTACAAAAAAAAAACTCTAATAAAGTGAAAATGCATACAAAATCTCGCTTCGTTTGATACCAATATTGATAATTATGAAAAAAAAGGAATTTATTTTTTTGTATTTAATCTTTAAAACTGACTAATATAGGTAGTCAGTTTTAAAAAAGTAAATACAAAAAAATATATATATTCTTAAAAATTTAACATGATTTGGTTGTATCAAGTAAATTTTAAAAACAAGTTAAAAATGAGTTATATTCCTTTATCGTTGCAAATATTATCCCGATAGAATCATCTAAATAACGAAAACGATAGATTATCGTTATCATTATCGACACTCGATAATTTTATCGTTAACAACCTTGTGTCAAATAAACTCAAGACATCTTTTTTTACTGTACCGTCATCAGGGGTGACATTGGGTCTGGGGGATGAGATTTTTTTTCGACATCAGGAAAGTTGTTCGGCATGCCTACCCTAGCAACTTTGTCGAAACCAGGGTTGGAATAATCGCAAAAAAAATCGGAAAAAAATCATTTCCGCGAAAGAGAGAAAAGACGAACCACGTAAAAGAAAGTCGCTCCCAAACTTCTCGAAAAAAACAATGAATCAGTAGATTTTTTTTGAGAATTTCGTTGATAGCATCACTTAAAATTATTTAACTTGATTGGTTTACACACATTCCCAATCTACAAAAAGTGACAGGTCATTTTTAATCGTGTGGCGTTACACCTGCAAGTGTAGTAGGTAGTGAAATAGACGTTTCGCCGAAAAATCAAGATGATATTTTTTTAGATTTCTTCTAACGATCTCTCGTGCGCGAGAGAGGAGAGCCATTTTCCCTTTCGATTTTTTCTCTTGATGAGCGTCAACAGTTTTTTTTTTTGATGATTCTTCCATCGCTGGTCGAAACCATACACTTTTCTCACTGAAAATTTTAATATTTTTAAATAAAAAATATCTCAAGTTTAAAATATGACAAAGGTCGAAAAACATAAAGTCGATGGGCAAAAAGTCAAAAGTGAACAAAAGGTCGAATGGAAAAAGGCCAAAAATGCCTTTTTTATTGAACACAATCTTTCAGTTTAACGAGTTTTTCACATATAAATATTTAATTTTCATGAAAATATATTGAAATTCAGATATTCATTCATAAAACTTTTCCAATAAGGCCATTGCAAATATTTTTTGAAGTTTATGTCCCTCGCCTTTGATCAAAGTCGAGGGGAGGCAAAAAAAAGTTTAAAAATTGAATTTACGAGCCATGGTTTCAACATTTGAATGAAAAAAGTGTTTTAAATTGCATTATACACCTGTTTTACAATCATTGGTTTCCAAAATATCTAAATAGGGGCAGGGGGGGCAGAATGGACCAGGGGGGCAGAATGGGCCACCCTTGGTTTTGGGCTTTAGAATGGATTTAGACCAATTGTAAGGCAAGGGTCTTATTAAGGACGTCAAAAAACATCCCCATACCGAAAACGACGTTTGAATTCATTGTATTTTTCAAATTATGTGCAAAAATGTAAATTTATTGACAAAACTACGCAAATGTTGTTTATTTCGAGGTTTTTAAATAAGCTTTCTGAAAATTTGGATTGTTTGAAAAAGTTTGCTCAATGCTTATAACGTTACTAGATGTTACTACCAAGGTATACAAACAACAACGGAACCTTAACATCATTTAGAGACTTGGTGGTGGAAGTGTTAAATTAAAATCCACTTGGGGGCAGAACGGACCACCCTTATCCTGCCTTATAAAAACAATCAAAAGTTATGAAATTTCGATTAAATGGATTATTTCACTCCTGTTAGCTTCACAAATCACTGTTAATGCAACAATAGTTGATTTTTCAGTTGTTTTGACTTTTATTTGTAAAAATAGTGTCTTATTTCAACATATTAACACTATTTTCAAAAATGTTTGTTTTGGCAAGTGACTATTTTTATAAAAGTGGTCAAACTTCATGGAAACTATGTTAGAAAGGTACCTTAAGTCATTTCTTATCTCCCTTCAACATTGTATTAGACGAAATGGCTTGTTTTCTAAGGTGGCCCATTCTGCCCCACAGGGTGGTCTATTCTGCCCCGCACCCTGGAAAAGTAGTCGAAAAAACATTTTTCTTTAAGTGGCTCAAAAATAGTTACAAGCTAAAAATTTTCATCAACCAAGTATACAACATTGAAGGGAACATCCCAAAGCATAAGCCTACTACATTGAATTCATAAATTTTTATGTTTTTCTATGGTTTTTGGCGCATTTTACTTAGGCGGACCATTCTGCCCCCTCCCCCTATTGACGAAAATTCAATTTTTTGCGATTTTTTTTTTTTGATTATCAATGCAGAAAAATGCAATTTAGATTGTTTTCAGTTGATTTAACTTCTATTTATATTAAAATTTTGAAGTTTTTCGAAAAAAATATTTTTTTTGCCCCCTGATTTTTAGGACAAATTTTGAAGGGGGGGGGGACATAAACTTTGAAAAGTGTTTGCAACGGCCTAACTTCTTATGTTTCAATAAACTAGGATATTATCAAACTTTCATTTTTTTTGCATATTTCATCATAAAATGCGTATAGTGCCCAAGGGGTGTACAAACTTTTTTTTACATACTGTAGGGTAGAGTAGTCATCAATGAGACACGGGGAACAATGATAAAATGGCTCTCACAAGTCGTAGTTTCAACCAATCAGGCTCATATTTGGGGGAAAGGTGTGTCTACTGGGATACACGTCTGCCATATAAGTGGCTTTGGTTATGGACGCTCCCTTGAAAAGTAATTCATAAATGTTTGATTCTGGGGTGTAAAAGTAAATCATGGACAAAAAATACATTTTCGCTCGTAGGCTGCCATTTACACAAAAACTAATATTTCTTCAAATGTTCTTTCATTAGATTTGGCCAAAATTTAGAATAACCCAGAATCCAGGACTGCCTCATTGTTCCCCACTCATTTCAGCCCATGGGTAACAATGAGACACTTTGATTTTTCTTCAATAAACTTTTCAAAATCGATGGAAATCTTTCAAAACATGAATTAAAAGTGATTTTTGACATATTTATAGAGTTTAAACTTCATTTAACCAAAAAAACTAAGTTATTTGGTATTATTATATGGATTTTACAAAATTTAAATACTTTTTAGTGTAACTTTTGTTATTAAAAGTTTCATGTTGGCAAAATAGCTCTAAAATGTTCAAGGCAAGTCACCTGCAATGGAACAATACAAAAACATGATGTTTTGCTAGAAAAATGTTGATTTTCGTAGAGTGTCTCATTGTTCCCCAGCTGTCTCATTGTTCCTGCCAAGTGCGTCTACAATGAGACAGTTGAATAACTCTGGCTGTAGATGTCGGATCGATCTCATTTTTTGGTCAATGATAGAACACATTAAAAGAAAGATAATACAACTAAAAGCTCATTAAGACATGCTGATGAAAAAATTAGAAAAAATCGTTGAAAGTTGAAAACCAAAAGTGTCTCATTGATGACTACCCTACCCTATATTTGTATGTCCCAATCCTTTTTTCCAGACCCAATGTCACCCTGGCTGACGTTTTGATAATAATTGCATTTTTGTTTACATTTTTGTATACAAGGGCAATCTTTTAATGGATTTGAAAAAAAGATACTTACACCATGTCCTGCAGCCGCTTCTTGATGGTCGACAAATCCATCGGGTTCTTGATGACCTTGCGGTACGTCGGGAACTGCTTGGTGTTTACGGGCAGGAGAAACGGCCAGGAATCCTCGTGGACCTGTAACAAGAAACAAATTAAATTTTCAATCTTCTTGGAACTAGACTCGAGATAATCTCACCTCCATCTCCTCCAGCACCGCCTTGCAAGGCGCCAGCTCCTTCATGAGCTTCTTGGTGGCCTTCTTCTCCTTCTTCGCCTGCTCGCGCGCCTCATCGCGATCCTTTTTGTCCTTTTTGTGCGAGGACGACGAAGACGACGACGAGGACGTCAACGCCGGAGCCGGCACCGGCTGTTGCTCTTCCGAGGACGACGATTCCTGGTGTTGTGGCTGCTGTGGCTTCTCGGAGTTGTGCTGCTCGTCGTACGAGGTCGATCCGGATGGTGAATAACCACCCGAGGTGGGCGTTGAGGGCACGGCGGCACCGTGTTGCTCTTGAGGTTGGTGATCTGCCGTCGTCGAATCGTCGTTGCTACCGAGCGAGGAGGCATTCAAGCTGCTCGCTGTGTTGTCCATGCTGGTGTTGACGGCGGCGGCCGCGCCGCTGTCGGGTTGAGATTGCGAGGAGGGTGGTTGAGATTCTGGAACGTAATCCGGGTAATACTGTTGCTGCTGCTGCTGCTGAGATTGATAGTACTGCTGGTAGTGCTGCTGCTGGGCGTCGAAGGTGGTGGCCGTCGAGGGTGGCGGCGGCAGTTGGAAGCTGTTGAGTACGCTCGATACGGGCGTTCCCTCGAGATTCGCGTACTGCGGAAATGCAATTGCTGGCGGTGTTGGCGTTGGCATCGTCATCTGGCTGAAATCTGCTGGGTTCGTCGCGGTCGATGCCGTCGTCGCCGCTGTCGACAACGGCTCTTCATGGGTCGTCGTCGTCGTCGTCGTGGATGCTACTGAATGTGCTGGACTGTATTAATGGGTTTTCAGTGTTTTAATGAGAGAATTCGTTCTTGCTTGCTTGGGTTTGGGAAATGGGTTGAGGCTCATTTCAAACGTGTTCAATAGCTACCTTAACGGCGTCGTTCCAAGGGTGGCGGCGGTGCCCGTCGTCGTCTGTAGGCCGGCAACTCCGCCGCACGGGTTGGTGGCCGACGTAGGGGACGTCATCGGACAGGGCGCCGTGGCTGACGTCTGCTGGGGGATTTCCTCGTGGGACGAGTTGAGCGACTGGTTGGCCGACTGATTGCTCAGGCTGGACTGGTTGAGCGACGTGTTGTGATTGGACGACTTCTCCTTGGGCTTCCGCTGGGGCTTCTTCTTCGGGGGAGCCTTCCCGATGCAGTTGGTGCAGTACCACTTGCCGCGAGGATACTAGAAGAGAGAAGAAACCGGTCAGATCACATCAACTCGAGAAGCCACCTCGCTCCTCAACTCACCTTCAACATCGGCGGAATATAGCAGTCCTGATGGTAGGCCCGGGGGCACAACTCACAGTAGACCATCTTTCCGAGCGGCGGTGGCCGCAACCCTCCGCACACGATGCACTTCCGGTCGCCGGTGGCCTTATTTTTGCACTCGAAGCAATACCTATACGAAAAAATCAAACCAGTTACAACCCCGGTCTTCAACGAATCTCCCATCCAACTCACCAATCCCCGTCCGGAATCTTGTCCATCCGCGGCTTGAAGCAGTACGTGTGGTAGCCGCGGTCACACCCGTCGCACAGCAGCAGCTTGTCCTCCTGCTCGCCCGACTGGCAGAACTGGCAGTTCTGCAATAAAAGTTTTTTGGATGACGAAAGGCTCGTTCGCGGCGTGAGCCGGTTCTTCCGCAGCTGCAGCAGCAGGTGCGTTTTGGCCGCCAGAAGGGCGCCCCGGGCGGCATTGGAAGAGGAAGCGGAGGGACTGGAGGGACTTTTGGGCGTGGACAGAGGAGAGGAGGAGGCGGAAGCGGTGGTGCCATTTTCCTTCTTCTTCTTCTTGGCATTTTTAGACGGCGTCGATGGGGTCAACCCATTGGACACGTCGGCTTGGGACTAGGCGATGGCAACAACACCAAGCGATTAGTTTGTGTGTGTTAGGTGTGTTCAAAAATGCGGCAATTATAGCAGATGAGTAGTTAGTCGAGCGAGCGCGCGCGCGAGAACCAAAAATTTCAAAATCCGAACGCGAAATGAAGAGAAAACAGAAAAGAAAACGAAAGGAGAAAAATGAATTAACTTATGGAAGTGGTGAGTTGAGGTTAAGATTTTAGATCAGGGAGAACTAATAATGAAACTATTTGAAGAAGATAAAAGCATGCATTAAACAAAATTGCTGTTGTAATAAGAACTTGTATCAAAAATTGCAATTAAAAAATGTGAGCTTTCTAAAAAAATATGAAAGTCGCTAGATTCCTTTCTTATATCGAACTGATTTTAGGATTTTAGCCTTGGAAATAAGAAAAAATAAATTCAAAATGTTTGTATTTTTCTCTAATTTTGCATAAGACAAGGCACATATCTCGTTAATCATTATAAATGTCTTTATTTGACAAATTCGTCAATTCTTCTCTAAGCCACATATTTGTGAACAGCACAAACTAGTTTTATACAGTAAATCCACAATAACGCAATAACTTTTTAAGAGGGCAGGGTTGGTGACAAATACTAGAATTATCACAAAATACCATTGTTTTATGAAAATACTCATCTTTATGTGACTTACAATACGAGTATCATAAAACGAGAAATTGTGTTTAATTTCCATAGCTTAATAATATTGTCCTATCCCTCGGTTTTTCCGCATAATGTCATTTGACGTTAGTGCGATCAAATGTAACCAATACCAACACATGTAAGAAAGGTATAAATAAAGAAGCGAACATGTATCGCGCTCTCTTTCCTTTTTGGACAACAAGCTGAACACATCTCTTTATTCCAAATCCGACGTCTACGCAGATACAGTACATTTTAAATATTAGGCTGAATATATTTTTTAAATCCATCTAATTTTTAATTCTAAAAATTTCATTTTTTTTTAAATGAGAACAAAACAATGTGAAATTTGGAAATAAAGACCAAACAGCAAATTTAAAAAAATATTCAAAAAGGGACCATCCATAAACCACGTGGACACTTTTTTGGTAATCTTTTACCATCCCCCCCCCCTTCGTGGACAATTGTCCATACAAAAAAAACTTTTTTGTATGGATCGTGGACAATCGCCATAACCCCCCCCCCCCCCTAAAGTGTCCACGTGGTTTATGGATGGTCCCAAATTAAAAAAAGCGCAAAAACAGTGAATTAATAAAATCAATCAAAAAAAATCACGTCGTTAGTTCTTTATTGTAAATTATTAATTATTGTAAATTATAAAAGATTGAGAATTTTCAAAAAATGCGGAATTTTGTAAAAAATTTAGTTTTTTACAAAAAAAAAATAATAAGTTAAAAAATGCATATAAAATTTCAATTCGTTTGATACCCATATTGCAAATTTCAACTTTTTTAGTATTTTCGAATATTGCAAAATATATTTTTTTACTATTTCCGAAAGAACCGTATTTTGTGAAAATCGTAGTTTTTTACAAAAAAAAAAGTAATAAAGTGAAAATGAATACAAAATATCAATTCGTTTGATACCCATAATGGAAATTTTTAAAATTTTAGTTTTTTTTTTAAAAATACAGTATTTTGCAGAAATTTTTTGTTTACAAAAACAACTCTAATGAAGTGAAAAAGCATACAAAATTTGGCTTCGTTTGACACCCATATTTGCAAGTAATGAAAATTTGAGTTCTTTCGAAGATATACGGTATTTTGTGAAAAAAAGTATTTTCCGAAAAAAATATAACAATGTGAAAATGCATAACAAGTTTCGCTTCGTTTGATACCCATATTGTAGCTTTTGAAAGTTTGAGAGTTTTCAAAAAATACGGTATTTTGTGAAAATTCTAGTTTTTTACAAAAAAAATATTATGGTAAAAATGCATATAAAATTTCAATTCGTTTGATATTCATATAGCAAATTTGATTTTTTTTTTGTATTGTCGAATATTGCAAATTACAACTTTTTCAGTATTTTCGAACAAAACCGTATTTTGTGAAAATCGTTGTTTTTTACAGAAAAAAATGTAATAAGGGGAAAATGCATACAAAATTTAAATTCGTTTCTATAGTACAAACTTTAAAAATTTTGGTATTTTCGAAAAAATACGGTATTTTGTGATTTTTTTATATTTTTTACAAAACACAACTCTAATAAAGGAAAAATGCATATCAAATTTTCCTTCATTTGATACCCAAATAATGAAAACTTGAGTAATTTCGAAAAATACAGTTTGTTGTGAAAATGTTAGTTTTTACAAAAAAAAAATATATTTTCGAAAAATACGATATTTTGTGGTAATTTTAGCTTTAGAAAAAAACTCTAATAAAGTGAAAATACATACAAAATATCACTTCTTTTGATATTGATAGCTTAAATGCATAACAAATTTGTTTGACGTGTAATTCGGTAGTGATATTGATTTTTTGAATAAAATACTTGAATTGTCACAGTTTGTTTTTAAATATACTTGAATTTTCATAATTATAAATATACAACGTAACAAAATTTGATGTGAACTTTTGTGTTATTTTATTTATTTTTTTTTTTTTGTAAAAATAAGATGTTATTATTACAGAATTCAAAATTTACCAATTTTGTAATTATTCAAATCTTCAATAAGCAAAACTTGGCGTGGATCTTCAAAATATTTTTTTTCGTAAAACACATAAATTTTCACAAAATATAGTTAAAGAAAACTTTTAGTAAGTTATTTGAAATTCGCTCCCGTAAAATTACGGTTATTAATAATCGTGGTTCGACAATAAAAGATAACTTTACTCGATTATTTGTTTTTTTTTTAAATGAACAAGTACTTGAAAAATGTTTTCAAGTAAAGCATTAAAATATCTACATTTAATGTTATTATTCCCGCAAAACGCGAGAAATTTATCAGGAAAAAATAAAATAAATAAGTTCAAACAGTTGTAAATCTTCACAAATTAAAAAAAAAACAATAATTTCCATTTCAATAGTATAAAATTGAGTTATTATTTTCTTTTCAGACCAACAAGGCAACTTTTTTTTGCAGAGCGAGGTGGGCCAGCTAGGATCAAGTCAGTCCAAGTCCGATTGGAATTTCAAACATTTTAGGGTTTTTCATAAGCCGATAACATAAACAAGAAAAACTGAAAACCAAACCAAATAAAGCGATTTATTCTGTAATTTTCATTTTTTTTGTTTAATTTTTTAATCTGATACTTCATATATATTTTCATTTATCATAAATAAAACGGTCAATGTTAGTATTTTTTTTAGAAAATCAAACAAACCAAAGAAAACAAAAAGCAACAAACTAATGAGTTAGTTGAAAGAAGTACTAATTGCGCATCTGCCGATTTGAAAAAGAAGGAAAATTGCACACTTTCTACGCTTTGAGAAACGGGAGAAATTGGATATCGAACTAATTCTACTAGTATTGACTTTGGGAAACGTGGATAATTTGGGATCACACAGGCACTCTTCACACAACTTTTTTTTTTGTTCCACACAACTTACCGCCTTCATGATGCTCTTGTCCCAGGCGACGCACGACTCGAGCACGTACAGTGCCATCGACAGCTGGGCGGTAGTGACCGATCGTTCCACGGCGTCGCGCCAGGACATGAGACCTACGCGGGATAAAAAAAAAACTATGTTAGGTTATTGTTCAACAAAATGAAATTGGTTTACAAACCTTTCGGAATGTTTTCATCCTCGGAGCTGTTTGAGCAGTTGGACGAGTTCATCGTCGCGTGGTGGTGCGCTTCCTGCTGGGCAATCACTGCCATCTGGGCCTCGGTCGTGCTGGAAGAAAAGCGAAAGTTAGTTGCATTCGGGTTCAACACTGCGGTCTGTGCTCAACTCTCGGGTCACTACTTTACTCACTTGATGCCGAGCGGTGGCTTGAGGTAGCGCCGTTCGATGGCGGATTCGAGGCCGGCGATGCGCTCGCGCAGCATTTCGATGCTGACGTCCTCGACGATGCCGTTGTCGCTGTCGCCGTCCCGCTGCGGCACCTGCCAGCCCTTCATCTGCATCGACGCCGAAGCGACCTTGTCCTCCATGGCTTCGATCTGATCGAGCAGAGCGATCTCGACGCGCCGAGCGATGGCCGGGTTCCACGCGTTCCACGCCTCCGACTCGGTCCAGTTGGTGATGGGGGCGCGGGGGTGGGCCACCGGGAAGGGCGTTGACAGGTTGACGCTTTCCTGGAGGGACTCGAGCAGACTTTGGCGGAGAGATCGCTCGCGGACTCCTCGAGGGTTTAGAGACTTGATCAGTTCGTTCAGCTCTTCGATGTCGTTGATTTTCCACCAGCCGTGGCGGAGGTCCTTGGGGACGTGTTTGACTTCGGGTTTCGCTAGGGTTCCACGCGCTTTTACCTCTTCAAGCTGGCGCTCCTCTTCGGGGGTCATCTGCAGCGGTTGGAACTGGTCGCACTGGACGTACGCGGTCAGGTTGCTGAGCGTTAGCGTCATGTACGCGGGCAGGGAGAACGTTCCGTACTCTTCGGCTTCGCCTTCCTGCTTGACATCGGGTTTAACGTCCAGCTGACTTTCATCGATCGATTCCCGCTTCGGGATCAACGTTGGCTTCGTGTCCGACTCCGCCGTTGGTTCCAGCTTGATCTTCTTAGCGATCACATCGGCCATTTCTTCCTCGTCGAGGCCGGAAAGCGACAGGATCGATTCATTTTTAAAGTGAATCTCAACCATCTTTTCCAGCGGCACGCTGAAGAACTGAATGTTGTTGCCGATGTCCCATCGGTTGCCCTGGATCTGGCAAATCTCCCGACAGGTAATGTTCGTATACACTTGGCGGGCGACGGACGACGGCGTGGTGCCCTTGATCGACGGCAGCGGACACTCGGTACTAGCGAGTGGAAGTTCCTTGTCCACGATTGAGAACCACCGGTCCATGGGTTGGTCCGAGTTGAGTTCCTTCTTGATACGCTCCTCGGATTTGATCTCGCCGAGTTCCATCTCCTCGTCAGCGCCAATTTCGCCGTTCTCCAGCTTTGGCTTAATATCACAGTTGCTGCCGGCGTCGCCGACGCCTCCACCGCCACCGTTTGTCGTCAGTCCCGCTGGCTGTTCGGTTTCGCGCAACGGCTGATCGCCACTCTCGGTGTCGTCGTCCGGAATGGTGATCGTGGGGGTTTCTTCCTGCACCAGCTGGACGTCGTTGTCTTCCTGCGGCCCTCGGCTGCTGTTCAAGTTGACGCCGCCAATTTGATTGTTCACCTCGACAATCTTCGTCTCGTCGTGGTTGTTGCCCTTTTGTACTAGAATCGCCGTCGGGATCGAGTCTTCGATGTCCATCAGGTGATCGTCTTCGCGCTTCTTCTTCGCTGCTCCCAGCATGATCGGCGGTGGGACTGGAGGTTCCTGGACCATCGGTACCGGTGGTGGAATCACGGGCTTTGGAGGTTCCTCGATTACCGGTGGTGCGACTGGAGTGACCGGAGCCGGTGCGTGCTCCGCCTCGGACTGCGAATCCGTTCGAGTTTCCTCGCAGTTGCTGAAACTGGTCCGTGAGTTGTCCTCATCCTGCACGTCCTGCGATTCGCTGTCGTTCGTGCACTCCTGGTTGAAGAAGTCGTGCTTCTTTTTACTCCGACCACTTCGCTTCCGCTTTCGCTCTTCAAGCCCACCGATGTGGTGCGACGGGAACTCATTCGCGTCTTTGTTCTCCTTGTTCTTGTCCCGGTCGCGCTTCACAATGTCCGCTATCGTGGGGATGAACCGCGGAATACCCTCAGCTTCGTCCGCCGCATCTGCAACGGCTTCGGCCGCGGCAGCTGCAGCCGCTTCTTCAGCCGCAGCAGCTTCTGCCTTGGCCGCTTCCTGACTAGCATGAGCCTCCTCGAGGGCACACTCGTATTTGCACACATCCGGTTGGGCCGACTCCATCGCCTCGACGTACACTCCGCCACACTTGGGCAGACACCAGTACCGGCGCCAGTAGCGATCCTGGCCGAAGCACTTGACCCGGAGTTGGTTCAACGCGTACTCCAGCTGACTCTTGTTCTGGAACGACGTCTCCAGGATCTTGTCGTACTTCCGCTGGGCCTCCTCGGCCGTCAGATGCGCGTCCTCGTCCTCCTCCAGTTGCGTTCCCTCGCTTTCCAGGTCGCTGTTGTCGTCGTCGTTGCGCTCACTCGGCGCATGCTCGTGGTGCATCGTCATCGACTTGGAGAACGAATGGTCAACGTCGCCACCGGGTGCGTGCTCACCCATCTCGGAGAAGCTCAACTCTTTGGACTTTGACTCCTCGAGTTGGTGTGGCGTTGGTGGGGCTTTGATGGGACTGTCCTCCATCGGGGTGATTGTACCGTTGTTGAGCGGTGGAAGAGATTCTTGGCTAGGATTCAGCACCGTTTCGTCTTTGTGGTTCTGCTCGACCTCGGCCGGAACTGGCGCAGAATCGGTCGTCGGTGGTGCCGTTGCGTCCAGAACTTCACCCTCGCCTCCTTCAGTCTTTTCCTCCCCTGTTTGCTGCGGTTGCGTCTGAGCCGCCTGATTGTCTTCTCCAGTCGGTGGAGCGATGACGATTCCTTCCGCCGCGGCTGCAGCCGCTGCCGCTTCCTCTGCCCGCTTCGCCTCCTCGGCAGCCTTCATCTGCAGGGACTTTTCCAGCGCAGCAGCTTGAGCCTTCTCGTACTGCTCCAGCCGTTGCTTCCTCGCAACCAACATCTTGTACTTCCTGATTTTGTTATCCAGCAGGTAGCGCTCCTTCTTCAGCTGGGCCTGCGTCTCCAGACTTCCCTCGATCTGCTTGCAAACCGCCTTGTTCAGCAGCAAATCGTTGCACAACATGGCCAGGATCTGCACCTTCGTCGTCGGGTTCAGCGCCACAAACGGTTTGTCTTTGAGCAGCTCCGACAGCTTGTACCGCAGGTTCTCCGAAAGCAGCTCGTAAAACTGCCTGTTCTTGTCGCTGGCCGTCTTGATGTCCTCCTCGGTGGGCAGGTGATGCCGCTCGCGCTCGCGCTCCAAGCTGATTCCACTCTGCTGCTTGACCTCGCCGTGAGCCACCGCATACAGGTATATCCGCAGGATCTCCGACACGTTCGAGTGGGTAATGTCCGCCTGGCGCAGGGTTTGGCCGAGCAGCGTCGTGTGCCGACCCGGGTTCGGAATGCCCGGATCTTCGATGGCACAGACGAGCAGGTGCGTCATCACGGAAAGCAGCTCTTCCTCGGCTTCGATTGCGTTTTCGCAGGTGAGAGCTGAGTGGAGCGACTGGAGCGTTGGAAGGGCTTCCATGTCTGCGGGGGGTGAAACGAAGTTTCAGTTAAGAGATTGTGACTCATTCAGCTTGAGGTGAAACTTACCGGTGGACTCGCTAAAGCCGAGCGTCTCGCCAAAGTTGTGCAAGAACTCAAAAACCATCAGCAGGTCGGCGAAGCCGGTGCCAGTCAGCTTGAGCCCCGGGATTCGCGGCAGGTTGGGCAGCACCGGTTGGTCACCGATTTCCGTGTCCTCTTGGGGTTTTCTGAAATTGAAATGGTCAAGAAACTTCCTTAACACAAAAAGCATTGAATCTTACCTCAGTTCCTGAAGAATGCTGGTGTCCCGCTTGCGCATCGTCAGCTTCTTCTCGCGCTGAATCAGCTTGTCCAGGATGACCTAGAAGATCGAATCAGTTAGTATCGTTGGACTATTTTTTACGGTTATCTCAATCGTACCTGATGCTTCTTCTTTTCCTTCTCCTCAAACTTTCGACGAAGTTCGAGCTGCTTGATCAACGTCATGTGCTGGCGTCGTCGTTCTCGCTCCTTTTTTTAAATAGATGAAACGAATTATTTAGAATTTGTTTTCCAAAACTATGTTTGTTACTTCTACAAATCAAAATTAGTCACTTATGAAACCTACTACTTTACGAACACTAGCAAAAACATGAATATTCCAAACTAATAAAAAAAAGGTCAAAATAACTTAAGGCTGAAAATTTTAAAATACAAAAAAAAATAAATGAAAAAGGTCCACAAGACAAAAGGTTGGTCCTTTAAATAAGAGAATAGGTAAACAAACAAACGGTCCAAAGGACTTAATGTCAAAATAGACAATAGGTCAGAAGGACGAAGGGTCCAAGGGACAAAATCCAAAGAACTTAAGGTCAAAATGAATTAACGGTTCAAAGAACAAGTGGTTCAGAATGTCAAAATGCTCAAAAGGTCAAAAGGTCAAACTAGACAAAAGCATCAGAGCAGATGAAAGGTCTAAATGGATAATAGATTCAAAGGAAAATATGTCGAAACGACACTAGGTCCAAAGGAAAATAGGTCCAAAAGACAGTAGTCCCAAAGGACAATAGGATTAATGGAAAAAAGGTCCAAAGGACAATAGGTCCAAAGGACAGTAGGTCCAAAGGACAATAGTTCCAAAGAACAATAGGTCCAAATGACAATAGGTCCAAAGGACAATAGTTCCAAAGAACAATAGGTTCAAAGGAATAATAGGACAAAGGACAATAGGTCCAAAGAAAAATAGGTCCAAAGGACAATAGGTCCAAAGGACAATAGTTCCAAAGAACAATAGTTCCAAAGAACAATAGGTCTAAAGAACAATAGGTCCAAAAAACAATAGGTCCAAAAGACAATAGGTACAAAGGACAGTAGGTCAAAAGGACAGTAGGTCCAAAGGACAATAGGTCCAAAGAACAATAGGTCCCAAAAACATCCAAAGAACAATAGGTCCAAAGGACAATAGGTCCAAAGGATAATAGGTCCAAAGGAAAATAGGTCTAAAGGAAAACATACCCAAAGTACAATAGTTCCAAAAGACAAAGGGTCAACAGTGACAAAAGACGTCAAAGTGAAAAATGAACCAAAGCACAAAAAAACCATAGGAAAATAGGTGTAAAAAAGACAAACGATCCAAAGGTCAAAAGGTCAAAATGACAACAGGTCCAAAGGACAATAGGTCAAAATGACAAAAGGTCCATAGCACATACAGTATGTAAAAAAAGTATTTACACCCCTTGGGCACTATGCACATTTTGTGATGAAACATGTAAAAAATTTAAAGTTTGACAGGAACCTAGTACTACGTTTTGTTCAGAAACTCATGCCAAACATTTTGCTACAAAAAGCTCATGAAAAGATGATTTCTATAAAAAGTTATATAACAAATACTATTACGAAAATAAAAAAGGTGCAAAAAAAGTTTGTACGCCTTTCGAAAAATTAACATAAATAATGTTATTTGTTGACAAATCACCATAAATCCAGTCTCCCAACTCCAAATAGGCATCCCTGACTGATTAAAAAAATAATTTGGGTTGAATATTAAGTTTACTAACTACTTAGTATAAAAGTTTATATAACTCTTGAAATTCTATATAAAACTTATCTAAATTTAATTTTGCAAACTTTTAATTCAAATAAATGTCAATATATTACCATAGAATTGCTAAATAAACATTTTGGAGTGGGTATAACACCGTTTTGGGGGTATTTGTATCGCTAGAATAGATTTTTCGTTGGAATTTCGTACCAACCCGGAATTACGTCGTCGGAAAATCCGCCGGCATCCGAACCGGTCCACGATTCACAAGTCAACCTATGTAGAATCGGAAAGGGCATAAAATTTCCGATCTTTTGATACCCATACATCTAGGTTTTCTTTAAAACCTACGTTTTTAAATACCTGGGCAAAAAGTAAGTTTGATCCACGAGAACAAAAATTACGAAATTCCATACATTTTTGGCAGGTTGCTCAAACAAAACCATAACAACGTTTTTACCTAGGTATTTAAAAACGTAGGTTTTATAGAAAACCTGGATGTATGGGTATCAAAAGATCGGAAATTTTATGCCCTTTCCGATGCCAAATAGGTTGACTTGTGAATTGTGGACCGGTTCGGATGCCGGCGGATTTTCCGACGACGTAATTCCGGGTTGGTACGAAATTCCAACGAAAAATCTATTCTATCGATACAAATACCCCCAAAACGGTGTTATGCCCACTCCAAAATGTTTATTTAGCAATTCTATGGTAATATATTGACATTTATTTGAATTAAAAGTTTGCAAAATTAAGTTTTGATAAGTTTTATATAGAATTTCCAGAGTTATTTAAACTTTTACACTAAGTAGTTAGTAAACTTTATATTCAATCCAAATTATCTTTTTAATCAGTCAAGGATGCCTATTTGGAGTTGGGAGACTGGATTTATGGTGATTTGTCAACAAATAACATTATTTATGTTAATTTTTCGAAAGGTGTACAAACTTTTTTTGCACCTTTTTTATTTTCGTAATAGAATTTGTTATATAACTTTTTATATAATTCATCTTTTCATGAGTTTTTTGTAGCAAAATGTTTGGCATGAGTTTCTGAACAAAACGTAGTACTAGGTTCCTGTCAAACTTTAAATTTTTTACATGTTTCATCACAAAATGTGCATAGTGCCCAAGGGGTGTAAATACTTTTTTTACATACTGTAAGACGCAAAGTTCAAATGGTCCTAAAACAAAAAATCGAAATGGACAATAGGTCAAAATGACAAACGGTCAACCTGGGCGATCGAATGAACAAAATAATTTTAGTTTCGTTTGGAATATTCATGCTATCAAAATTATCAGTCATCAAATTCTAAATCAAAATTAAATTGTTAGTATTATCATGCAACTTTTTTTTTATTTTATTTTTTTTAAAGGAGAATAACAAAAGAATTCTGATTGTTTAAAAAATTAACTGATTTGAAGTTAAGTTAGTTGTATTAAATTGACACAAAAAGTTGACTTTTAGTGAGTTATAGAAAATTTTAAATTAAATTAACACAGTTGATGCCTACCATTTCAACGGCGTACATCAGCTCTTTCTGTTTGGCGAGTTCCTGGAGAACAAAATTGCGTTAAAAGAAGAGAAAACAAAAAAGGTTTTTAAATAATCCTATATTTTAACATCACAGACAAACATTTAACAAGTGTGGCATTTTTTTCTATTCTCTAAATTTTAACTTTAACTTTCGGTGAGAACAATGTGCTTGATTTCCTAACTCATTATTTTACAAAAACATAATGTTTCCTAAATTTCCCTAACCTAAAAATGGTTGTTAGTCACAAACGACACGGGACAACGTGGAGCTTTAAATAATACGGAGGTGAGGAAGGCAAAACTATTTTATACAAAACACAACACAACACAGTTGGGACACAGTTTTAACTAAAGGAGGTATTAGACTGACAAAAAGTGCGAGTTTGTTTGTTTGTTTATCATAGTCTAATACCTCCTTAAAGCTCTCAAATCTAATATCGCTCTAACTTTCACACACTCTCGTGAATCGCTAATCTCAACGGGGGGATTCCTGTCTAAAACAGGGAGTGAGACACAACACTACAGTTTGGCACGCAAACTCTAGCTAAGCCACAATTCGGGCAAAAGTACCTGTTCTTTCTGTAACAGTGCTTGCTGTCGTTTTAGCTCTTTCTCCTAAATTTACGGAATTTGAGTGTGGGATTTTGTTTGTTTGATATCGCCGATCCCAAATGAAAACATTTTTTTTTCGAGTTTGAATTTGAGTTTTGAAAAGAAAAGTAAATCAATTTAGGGTAAATTTTAACAAATTTTAAGCTTATTATAAAGTGAAGACTTACCTGTTGCTTCCGGGCAGCTTCTTCGGCTTTTTGGCGGGCGAGCTCTTCCTCTCGCTTTCGTTTAGCCTGAGTAAACAAAAAATATATGTTAAGTTTGTTTTTCAAATTCAAATCTTGCGGCTGTCCCACCAATTTAAATTTTTCTCAACTTGAATTGCTTGCATCCCTTCTAACAAATTTATATTGAGTAGTGAAGTTGAAAAATGTCCTACCATGCAAAACTATCAACTAATTTGTTCAAAAACTTTGAGGTTGTCCCACCACGTAACAAAATAAGACAACACTTGCTCAGCAGCAAACCTTTTAAATGAGATAAGAAGTGCACATTTCATTAAGTTCCACCTTGAAGATTCCATTAATCAACTCATTTCATAGTACACTTTCAGGCTGTCCCACCACGTAAAAAATGAGATAGTCCTAAACAATATTAATATTCTAATATTACGGAATCTGTGACAAAATTTGAACCAAGAATTCAATTTTAAGATTTCTGGACGTCCCACCTAGCAAAAAAAAACCGTCCCACCATTTCAACACAAACTATGTAAATTTGAAAAAAAACATGGTTTTGGTTGTCCTGAAAACTACCCTAGCCAATTTAATCTGATAATCTTGGCAGCAGGCCGTCCCACCACACCAGACGTTTAAAAAATTTGATAAACAAGCATTTTCACCTCACCATGTCTAACCTTCTTGAGGGGCGTTTTTAAAGATTGCAGGTTGTCCCACCTAAAAACTTCCTAACTAGATTTTTGGACTCCCGCCTTATTAACAATTCTGAGCGCTTTAGTCAGAAATAATATTTTATTATAAATTTCTCGCCATGCAATTCCTTTTCAAAGCTAAAAATCTAAGGACGTCCGTTCTGACCAGGCCGTCCCACCATTCTCAAACTGGATTAATCGAACTCACCTCCATCGCTTGCTGATTCTTCAGTTCCCGTTCCTTGCGCTGCTGTTCGAGCCGTTCGTTGCGCTCAATTTCCTTTGCCTGACGAGCCTGAAATTTAACCGTTCAGAAGTCTTTTCAACACACATATAAACAAGTTCCGTCCCACCTTCTCTTTGTTCTTGCTGATCTCGTCCTTGGCCATCTTCTTGGCGTCGCGCAGCGCCTGCTGCTGTTTGGCGATCTCGATGCGCTGCTCCACGCCGAGCGCCGTGTGGCGCGTGAACATCTTGAGCTCCTCGAGGCGGCGCGCCACCTCCACGTCGGTCATCTTGATGTACTCGCCGTCGGTGGCGTACGGTGGGGGCGCCGGCTGCAGGAACGTCCCGACGATCGCTTTCGCGGAGAAGCTAAAGTTGTCCCGGGTGAGGTCCTTGGGCTTGAACTGGTCCAGGTACTGGATTTGAAGGAAGGTGGATTAGTTTAAGAGGTCTTGCGTCAAGGGATTCCGGGGGAGGCAACTCACCAGCTGCACCTGGTTCATGCCCTTCATCTTGTTGAGGCTCTGCGGCGGGTAGTAAAACACGTCGCCCTTGATCTGGCCGTTCTTGGTGAGCCCGCGGATGACGGTTTCGCGGCGCCAGCCCTTCTCGAGCGGGACGCGCAGCTCCTTCACGTTGATCTGCTCCTCGCCCTCGGACTCGGACATGCCGGACTCGGCGACGCTCTCGGTGTCGGTGTTGGTGTTGGACGTACTCTCCATCGATTGACTAGCTTCGATCATTGCCTGGCGGAGTTTTTCCTGGGAAAGAGACGGTCAATCGGGATCTACAGAGTTGAGTACGGTTGCAGAACTTACAATTTCAGCTTCCTGGGTGAGCAGTTGCTGCGCCGTCAGCGGTTTCGAGCCGACGGCCCGGCTCTGCGCCAACAGGGACGCCACGGTGTTCTTCTTGGGTTTGGACACACCACGGCCGAGGTTGCGCGGTCGACCCTCCTTGAATTGGGCTGCAAAAGGGGGAGAGGAGATCAGTTAGTATAAACGGTCCAAGTAATTGGTGACTCCAAACGGTAAGAAACTCATGCCGAAACGAAAACGAACGAAATTTTGAAGATCTGTGAGTCACCAACCAAGAAATGGGACCGGGGAAAACAAGGACCGAACGGAGAGGGGACAAACGGAAAACTCAGGGTCAACAACCGCCACTTGATACTAACATCCGGAGAGGCCCGCGTAATCGTACTCCTCATAGTTGGAGATCTTCAACAGCTCGGACAGCGAGCTGTTCAGGCCCAGCTGGGCGGCGAGATGATTGTTGGCACCGCTTCCGTTACCACCGGCGGTCGTCGCAGCCGCCCCTCCGGAGGCAGAACTTCCGCCGGCCGGTTGAGTTCCGTTGCCGGCGTTGGCACCGCTGCCACTGCCGGCAGCCATCAGGAGCGAACTGATACTGCTGTTGTTGTTGGCCCCGGAAGCACTGCCAGCAGCGGCCGCCAGCGAAGACGCGGCGTCGGCCATTGCGGCCGCGGCCGCCGCAGACGAGCGGTTCTTATTGTTGGACTTGCGACGAGCTGTTGTGGATTATTCGTATTAAGGAAGAGAAAGAGAGAAAGAAGGTAGATATTGCTTATGGTGCCGACCTCTTTCGTCACTTCTCCACATTCTTTGCGGAGTTGGGGTTGCTTACGGGGATCGTGAGGTGGTTGGTGCCTAGCAGGATCGTGAATGGGGGTGGGAGGACACATGCAACATAACAAAGGAGGGCGAAACTACAAAGCGGCGGAGCAATTCGTCAAAGATTTTCAACTTACATCGTGGCGTATCGTTGCCACCGGAACCTCCGAGCGCGGCCGTGATCGTGCTCAAGCTCTGCAAGCTGTTGGCACTGGGCGTGGAGCCCGAACCGGCCGGGGAAGGTGCCGGCGAGGCGCGGCTATCCGACTTGGACGACTTCATGGACAGGTTGAGCGGTGCGTCGTCCTGGGCCTCGGCGGCCACGGCAGCTGCCGCCGCGGCCAGCGAATTCGCCATCGCCGACGAACCTTTTCCGCTGAGATTCAGTCCGGCCCAGTCATTGATCTGGTCGGCCATCGAGTCTTTTCCTGAAATGGAACATCGCATTAGTCTAGATCCAAACCTTCCTCCAATATCTCTTACCTTTTCCCGTGTTGTACACCCCGTTCGACGTGATCGTCGGAGGTAGCTTAATCACCTCGATTCGGTCGTTGTTACCACCACTTCCACTACCCGAAGTCAACGTTCCTCCACTCGTACCAGTCGTCCCCTGTCCGCCACTATAGTCATTCGGATCCATTCGTGCCCGCTTGGCCGTACTCATTCCATGCAGCTGAGCAAACAGCGAACTTTCCTCAATTGGAGCGGTCTTGTTCTTGTTCCGGTTACGACTACTTCCACCACCTCCACTATTTCCACTGTTGTTGCTGTTGTTCGAACCCTTGGGACCTCCGCCCACGATCGAGCTGGTGTACTTGATGATCTCCGTATCCGGCGGCAGCCGGACTCCAAGCAACGAAGACGGATCACTAAAATTAAATCAATCATTGAGAGACCAACCATACACTACAAACACCCAACACTCACTTCAATATCCCCGACGACATGTAGTCCTTGGCCTTGGCCGAACTCGCGGCCAGCGCGTTCATCGTGGCCGTCACGTTCTGCGGCGAGCTCAGATCCATGTTCCCGAACTGCGACAGCGTGTTCAGCGCGTTCATCGACGCGCTCAGCCCCAAATCCGCCGCCATGTTCTGACCAGCACCCTTCCCGTCCTTCCCGGACCTACCGCCGCCCATCCCCTGCAGGTGATTCCCACCCGACATGTTGCTGGCACTGATTGTGACACTCGGCGAGGGGCCTTGCGATTTGGACGAGTTGACCGACGGCGACGCCGAAGAGCCGCGCGTCATCGAGAGGATGTCGTTGGAGCTGCCTCCCGAGCTGCCGCGATTGCTTCCTCCGGAAGAGGACTTTGACTTGGATGAACCGCCTCCACCTCCGCCGCCGCCACCACCTCCTCCACTGTTGCCGGAAGGGCTTTGCTGGGCAGCGGCTGCCGCCGCCGTAATGGCCATCAGTTCTTTGTGCAGAGTGGCTTGGCTGTAGAGGGATTGCTTGTAGGCGGCCGCTGCCGCGGCTTGCGATACCGATGGGGAGGATGAGTTCTGCGAAAAAAGAGAAGCAATTTTGTTTGATTAGGATGGTTTTAAGAAGGTTAAAAAAAACTGGGTTTTCATTCTTTTCATTTGGGGCCAACCATTGACCATGTGGACAATTACTAACATAATTGATTCTTTAAAACATTAAATAATCTTTATAAACATTTAAATTGTATATGCAATTCAATTTTTTATCAATAACCTGAAAAAATACCATTGCTTATAAGCACAAAACTTTTAATCAACAGAAATTTTAACAGTTTTGCAATATAACAGCTGTTAACAGTAGTAGGCGAGACCAAACATAAAATTCATACAAGCCTAAATTTATATGTATTTTTTTTCTGAAAATACTAAATACACTCAAAAGACACATTAACACTCAAATGCTCGGGTAGCCATTTGACCCCTTTTTTTCTTAGAGATCTAGTAACTTTTGGTAGAATTGACCAATTTGAATGCTTCCGGTTGCAAATGATCCCGATTTGTCTATATTTTTAACTGTCAGACGGGGACAAATATGTTCCATTTTTTACCGAAGATATTCCGGATTTCGTTGGGTACCTTGGCTCTCCTATTCGGGTGTTTGGGATGATGTATTATAGAGCGTCCAATTTCCCGTCCCGGGAAAAAATTCCCAGGAATTCCCGGGATTTCCCGAAAAAACATATTTCTGTCGGTGCAAGTAGGCGTCCTGATTGAGGACCCAATCGTAGTAGACGTAATTGATGACGGAAAATAAAATTATCATTCTTGTTCAAACCACTGAGCTGAGTAGTTTACTTTTTACGAGCTCTACCACAATCTAAAAGGTTATTGGCCCAGATTCAAGAATTGAAAGAAGATGAATCCGCAAGTCAACGGTCAAGTTCCAGACAACCCTCAAGCCCCGCAGCAAGTTCCCCATCACTCAAACATGCTCAGTCTCCCGTCGATTGAGCGTTTAACCGGCCGGGACAATTGGTCGACGTGGAAATTCGCTGTTGAGACGTTCTTGGAACTGGAGGAGCTTTGGGAAGTTGTGAAGCCAACGTTGAACGCTGACGGAACCTTGCCACCGATTGACGAACGGAAGTGCCGCAAAGCGCGCGGCAAGATTATCCTACTACTAGACCCAACGGTCTATGTGCACGTGAAGGGCGTCAAGACAGCTCGTGAAGCCTGGTCGAAGCTGGAAGCGGCTTTCGAGGACGCGGGACTGATGCGGCGTGTTGGTCTTCTACGGAAGCTGATTACGATGACCCTCACGGCATGCGGTTCTATGGAGATCTACGTGAACGAAATCGTGTCCACCGCCCACCAGATCCGCGGCGTTGGATTTGATGTCAGCGAGGAATGGGTCGGAACTTTCCTACTCGCTGGTCTTCCGGAAGAGTACAAGCCGATGCTGATGGCCCTGGAAAATTCTGGTCTCGCCATTACCGGGGACAGCATCAAGACGAAGTTACTCCAGGAAATGCATTCGGTCCCGGAGAAGACTGCGTTCGTCGGACGAAAACCGTATCCGCCGAAGCAGAAGCCCAGCGCAGCCCAAGGACGGTCAGCTGAGCAACAACCAAAAGGACCGAAGTGCAAGCGTTGCCATCGACACGGACACGTTGCCAGGGACTGCCAATCAAGAACTGGTTCAGCCTTCGCAACGGTGTTGGCGACGAACGAAGGGTTTGAAGATGACAGCTGGATTTTTGATTCGGGAGCATCGGAGCATTTCACGAAGAATCGTAGCCTGCTGACTGGTGAACGGGCGGCGAGCGGTGTCGTTATGGCAGCTGACAAGCAACCGATGAACATCGTAGCCACTGGAACTGTCCAGCTCAAGCCGAAGTGTAACTCCGAAAGCCTGCCGATTGAAATCAACCACGTCAAGTTCATTCCATCGATGTCCAACAATCTCTTGTCGGTGAGTCAAATCGTTCGACGAGGTTTCGAGGTACGTTTTACCAACCGTGGCGTCAGAATCGAGGATGCGGATGGCGATCTCATCGCTACCGGCCGCCACGACGTGAAGAACGGGTTGTTCCAGTTCGAGGAAAAGGAGAGGGATGTTGCGTTGACCCTAGCAGCTTCACCACCAAGCATGGACGTCTGGCATCGAAGGATGGGACATCTCGGCAATTCAAGTTTGAAGATGCTGAGAAACGGCCTAGTCTCTGGAGTGCAGTTCAAGGACGCTGTTGCTGACAACTGCGTGGTGTGCGCTAAGGGTAAGCAAACCAGACTACCATTTCCGAAGAAAGGACACCGTGCCAACGATATCCTGGAACTCGTGCACACGGACATTTGCGGACCGATGGAGGAAACGTCAGTTGGCGGGAGCAGGTACTACGTGTCGTTCGTGGACGACAAAACGAGACGGATTGCAGTCTACTTCTTGGAGACGAAGTCCGAGTCTGAAGTTCTTCACGCGTTCGACGAGTTCCGCACTCTCGCTGAGAGACAAACCGGGCGGAAGCTGAAAGTACTCCGCAGCGATAACGGTAAGGAATTCGTTAACCGTTCCTTCCAGAAGCGTCTACGTGAACTCGGTATCAAGCACGAGACCACTGTAGAGTACACCCCGGAACAAAACGGTATGGCCGAGCGGGTCAACCGTACCTGTGTGGAGCGAGCACGCTGTATGCTATTCGAGGCGAAGCTACCGAAGTCATTTTGGGCGGAGGCGGTGTCAGCTGCGATTTATCTCATCAACCGTTCGCCCACCAAAGGTCACAACCTCACGCCGGAAGAAGCTTGGAGTGGACGCAAGCCTGACCTGTCGCATGTTCGAGTTTTCGGGATCAAGGCGATGGCACACATTCCAAAGCAGAAACGCAAGAAGTGGGACGAGAAATCGAAGGAGACCATCCTTGTCGGTTTCGACGAGCACACCAAGGGGTACCGTCTCTACGATCCTGTGAAGAAGAGCGTTTTCAAAAGCCGAGACGTGATCTTCGTTGGCGAAGCAGGACGACCAGAGACTATGAAACCAGCCGAAAGCAGCAACCCGAAGCGAGTGCGTACTTTCGTGAGTCTGGAGTTTGACAACATCTCGGAACCTGTAGCTGAACCTATCGTGCAGGAGATGCCACCTGCGGCTAACCCCGAGGTACCTGACGCTGAACGCGATGACGTCCCGGAGCAACCAGCTGCGTTGGCACATTCCGGACCGGAGGTCGTGCCACCTGCGACCGAGCCAGAGACGTCTGAAGATGAAGAGTCGGAGTCCGAAGCTGAATTTTTCTCGCAAGTTGAATCAAGCGTTGGCGAGAGCTCGGACGACAGTGACGTGACGATCTTGGCGCTCCCCCCGCGAAAAACTCTATATCCACCCGAGTCACAGGTGTTGAGGCGCAGCGGCAGGGAGCGCGCCGTCCCAGGCAAGTACAAAAATTATGTCCTTCCGAGCAAAGGCTTGCCGTCCCATCACTCCACAGATAACCCATCTTCTGACGATTTTGCGGAAGCCGGCCCCAGCAGCGTTAAACATGGACTCAAGGCAAGCAAGGGTGCTACTAAGAAGTCGACGGACCCTCGAACGGTGGCCGAGGCGCTGCGCAGCGACGAAGCTGATCTGTGGCGGACCGCCATGGGCGAAGAGCTCCAGGCGCTGATGGACAACAACACGTGGGAGCTGGTGCAGCTTCCTTCGGACAAGAAGGCGATCGGTTGCAAATGGTTGTTTAAAACCAAACGTGACGAGCACGGACGTGTAGTTCGTCACAAGGCACGGATCGTGGCTCAAGGATTTACGCAAAAATACGGCACGGACTACGATGAAGTTTTCGCACCTGTGGCGAAGCAGGTGACTTTCCGAGTGCTGCTAACCATTGCGAGCCGCAGGAACTCCGTTGTCAAGCATGTCGACGTTAAAACGGCTTATCTGAACGGCGAACTGGAGGAAACGATTTTCATGCGGCAACCCGAAGGTTACACCACCGGCGACGAACGGACCGTTTGTCGTTTGAGGAGGAGTCTATACGGTTTGAAGCAGTCCGCACGTGTTTGGAACCGTAAGGTGGACTCAACTTTCAAGTCGATCGGATTCCAGCAGTCGAAATCGGATCCTTGCCTATACATGCGGCGCCAGGATGATACGTTTGCGTACATTCTAATCTACGTCGATGACATGGTCATCGTCACGCAGACCGAGGAGGAGTTCAACGCCATCTTCGAGAGTCTGCAGCGGAATTTCACCGTAACCAACCTCGGTGATATACGACACTTTCTCGGAATGGAAGTCGAGAGAAGCGATGCCGGTTACAAGCTGAACCAAGCGACGTACATCCGGAAGCTGGTACAACGGTTTAATCTGGAGCAAGCGAAGCCGTCCAAGGTACCACTCGACCCCGGCTACCTGCAGCAGAAGGAGGAGGAGTGCAAGCCACTTCCCAACAACCAGGACTACCTCAGCTTGATTGGAGGTCTGCTGTACGTAGCGGTGCACACCAGGCCAGATATTGCAGTGAGCACGTCGATCTTGGCCCAGAAGTCCAGCAAGCCGAATCAACAGGACTGGAACGAAGCAAAGCGAGTTCTGCGCTATCTGGATTCGACGATCAATCACAAGCTCCAGCTGGGTGCCACGAACGAAGAATTGCAGATGTTCGTTGACGCAGATTGGGCTGGAAATTCACGGGACCGGAAGTCAAACTCTGGCGTACTGTTGCAGTTCGGAGGTGGACTTGTCGCATGGTGCACCAGGAAGCAAACCTGTGTGGCGCTGAGCTCAACCGAAGCAGAGTTCGTTGCCCTAGCTGAAGGATGTCAGGAGCTCATCTGGACTCGCAGATTGCTAGAAGAAGTTGGAAAGGCAGCTCTTGGACCAACCAGAGTGAACGAGGACAACCAGAGTTGCATCAAGTTGGTGGAAAGCGACAAGATCGTGCGCCGAAGCAAACACATCGAGACGCGATACTTTTTTGTTCGAGATCTGCAGGAGAAGGGAACGATAAGGTTGCAGTATTGCCCCACGGAGAACATGCTAGCTAATGTGATGACGAAGCCGCTTGCGAGGATCAAGTTGGAGAAGCTGCGTTCGGCGATTGGGATTCGACCGGATCAGTTCGAGGAGGAGTGTCGGTGCAAGTAGGCGTCCTGATTGAGGACCCAATCGTAGTAGACGTAATTGATGACGGAAAATAAAATTATCATTCTTGTTCAAACCACTGAGCTGAGTAGTTTACTTTTTACGAGCTCTACCACAATCTAAAAATTTCCCGTTTCCCGGGAAATTTGTAAATTTCCCGGGAATTCTCGAAATTCAAGCGGAAGCGAAAGCGGAACATTTTCTTAACTTTCTGGTACATTTTTTAAACTTTAAAAAAAATCAAAATAAAAAAAACATATTTTAATAAATTCAATTTACTGTTCTTATTGAATTTATCAGTTCGTCTAAAAATTTTATTTCAAGATTTATTTCAGATGTTAATAGGGATAGATCGTAGTAGTCGGGGCGTGCAGGCGCGTTCATTTTTCGAATTGTCACGTTTTTTCAAAAAATTCTTGTTCATTGAATATAAATATATTTTTTTTCAAATTCATAAGAAGAAATTGTTTGAAAAGTTATGGAATAAAAATGGCTTCAGTAGTGAAAGTTTCTTAAGCGGAACAATCCGAGAAGGAGCTCATTCTGGAAAAATCAGGGCCAAACGCCTGCGGAAGCTGGAAACCAGTTCTACGGTGACGGCGGCAGTCGTTACTGCGGTGGACCAGCTGGATTCTACATTCGGCATCGCAGGAGATTCCATGGAAGTGGAAAGGAAACGACCAAGTTTTGAAAGTGCTTCTGCAGATATTTTCTTGGACGACGTCGGTGGTTTGCGGATGCCGGATGTGGATGGCGTCAACAGCGTCAACTGCTGACCTAACTGGGGCTACGTGGCCTACGGAAGAGATTTATATCGGAGTTGGGAGCTGGTTGGATGATCCCAGAAATGAATTTGGTGAGAGCGTTCTAATTTCTTCCTTATTATATTATTGCATTTCAATTTTCAATTTACCAACGCTCACTACTTCATTCGTCGGTGAAGTATCCCATAAAACCCTTTCCCCTTCCAAATCCGGATATCTTGGAGGTCGTCTAAGTTCTTAGGCATCTCTATAGGATATCCAATCATCAAATCCCTCCCCACCTCCCCCGTTGATCGTGAGGAGTCGACCAAAAGGACAAATGAGTGGTGATGTGTCATTCGGCACATTCCTGACGCATTTATATTCCTTATCGGCGCCAACCTAGCTATTGCGAGCTTTATGCTCGGCTAGAGTACGGTCAACCAAGCTAAGCTAAGCTAAGATTTATTTCAGATGTTAATAATTTCTGAAGCATTCACAACTAGGTATAAATCTTGTACGATATTATGAATAAACTTACGATATTAAAAATAAACTATTAAAATTTTGGTAAGCTTTTTAAGCAAAAATTCTTGTTATATCATTTGAAAATAAGGTAACTCTTCCCGCCAAGATCAATTTTTTTTTTGTTTTGTTTCCCATTACCAAATTATTAAGTTAATTTGTTCAAAAAAAATCGAGAAATTACAGTCATAAGTTTAAAATATAAAGTGCACTTGAGCTACACTCAAAAAAATGAGTTCGCGTAAACGTGAACAGAGCTCATGCCAACGGGAACCAGGAAGAAAACTGTTTACTTTCATGGTGCAATGCACTATAAAAGTTGAACAGTTTTCTTCCTGGTTCCCGGTGGCATGAACTCTGTTCACGTTTACGCGAACTCATTTTTTTTTAGTGTACCAAGGGCGTTAAGTTTAAATCTGAAACTACTAAACAACTTTTTTTTCTATGAAAATTCTTTTAACCGAAGTCTTTTATTAGGCCGAATCATTAAAAAATCATTAAAAAACTACTTCAAAAAATGTAAACATATTTCAAATACTCGCTCCAAACATTTGAAAACTGTAAGTTGTAATTACATAAAAATGGTGTTTCGAGTGAATAGCAGATTTCTAAGGTAAATTCAATGCTTATATATCTATTCATGAGATTAATCCAGTAAGATTTGTTATGAATAAAATATTTGCCATGAAAAACATATACCTGGCTACTTCTTATCAATACAAAATACTAATCATTATATTTTGAACGAACGAATTTAGAAAATTTATATATTTTCCTGAAATTGTATGTTTTTTTACAAGCAGCCAAGGCATTAAGTGAACCTTACACTTACTTTGACCATTAGAATTGCTATTTAATACTATTTTGTTGCAAAATATTGACCAAAACCAGGATCAGAACAATTTTCGATTAATTTAGAATTTCCCGGGAATTCCCGGGAAATTTGTTGAATGTTTCCCGTTTCCCGGGAATTTTGTAACTCCGGGAAATTGGACGCTCTAATGTATTAGGATGATGCCTTGAAGTTGTGCATCACTTCCGGCATTGTTCTGTGGAAAAGTTTTTGTTATATTGACCAAAAACTCATATAAGAGGGACGAGGTACCCCAACGGAATCCGGAATAACTCCGGTAAAAATTGACCGTATTTGTCCCCCATCTGACAGTTACAAATATAGACAAATCTGGATCTTTTGCAACCGGAAGCATCCAAATTGGCCAATTCTGACCAATTCAGGTCCAACAACCCGAGGTCCAATCTTCAATGTCTCTTAGACAATTTTATAGCAAATTTTCTGAACTTCTAAAAAAAAATATTTTTAGAAATGGTCACTTATGGTCACTATTTTTAAAAATTTAAAAACTGCAAATATTTCGCTAAAATCAAACATTCGGTGGCTATATCTTGAAAACGGAGCCCTTTATTCAAACAATCTGCATGAAACTTCGATTTTTTCCAAAAATCACTATTTTTTCAAAAATTTATAGCTCGGCGGCAGATTTTTTGATTATGTTTCTCTATGGCTCAAAAGTTGCGGATTTTTGTCCCCTGAAACATATCAAAAAATCTCGAAAATCAAAACATATGTATTTTGGGAAATTGAGTTTTAGTAAAAAAAAAGTTGATTAAAAAATCTGCAAACATTTTTTTCCGTGTACCTATTTTTTTTTTTTCAAAAGTCCTTAACAATACCTACAACTTTGCCCAAGACACCAAATTGATCAGAAAATTCACTCAAAAGTTACAGCTGTTTGAATATTTACATACCATTTTTGTATGGACAGCAGCCAAAATTGTATGGAGACTTGTATGGATGAACCAATCACACAAAATAGTTTATTTGGTCATAGGGAAGGCCCCCACAAAGTTTGAGTCAAATAAAAAAATACAAATAAAATCCATATCCGGTTTTGGTAGAGAATTGCTCACATATCAAACTATAAACTGGAGCGTTTGGTACGGTATGTTCACGCATTCTTCCTCCCCTGTAGATTCTGTGAAATGTGATCCGTTCTCAGAATCCTCTCTGCGGTAAACACAACGTAGTAGGGCTGGCCACTTTAATTTTTGCAATGCATTTTCGGGTGTTCTCGGATGTACTGCAATTATTAATAATGACAAGAAAAGTGCTTGGGGCGTAATCTAATCACAAAACTTTCCAGCATGCTTTCATCGGACTGGCTGCGTTTGTGTTAGATTAGATTAGATTAGACAAAGTTTTCAAAACAATCAGCCATTTAAAAAATGTCAAGATGTTGTAACGAAGAACATGAACAACGGCAATTTGAAAGAAAACAATTATTGCAATCAATTATTGCATCAAAAAAATATGGATCAACAAATTATATTGTTTCATAAATTTCAAAATTTCAGCAGAATTTTTTTTCAAGGGGCCCCTTGACTTTGGTCAGAGCCGAGGGACATAAACTTTGAAAAATATTTGCAACGGCCTAATTTAAAAATCGACATTTTTTCCATGTAGCTATTTTTCTCAAAAGTTTTTGTATGGACAGCTGCCAAAATTGTATGGAGACTTGTATGAGTGAACCAATGACACAAAATAGCTTCTTTGGTCATAGGAAAGGCCCCCACAAGTTCAAATATTTGATTTAAATTATTCCAACACTATTTTGAGTAGTCAAAAATAGCATCAGTCATCATCAGGGATCCACGAGAGGAAATAACATAATTTCATGCAATTGATTCAATTGCACTCCGAATTCGCCCACAGGACTCGGAAAGTGCAAAATTCGATATCCCATGAAAACAAAAAAAAAATAAAAAAAAACTTTATTGATCTGCTCCCGATTTCCCCCATCACCTGAACCGCAGTAGCGGGAGCGAACACAGATAAATCACGATTTATTTCCCAAAAAGGGATTTTCTCTGTTCGTCCCTCCTCCCACACCAATTTTATGTGTCGATTATTTCTCCACCAGCATCGAGGTGTGACAGGTGTGTTTCGTGGCTGGAATTTCCAACAACCCACCCACCCACTTGAAAATCGCGCGACATCAAATTATAATGAGAATCGTGAAAAACACTCTCTCTCGCGCACATCCCGCCGCTCATGTTGGAATTTTTCAGGATGCTGGTTCTGGTGAGGGGGTGTAATTGGGGTGGGGGCGGAATTCGCGATTTCCCACCATTTGGGATTGCATTCATTTTTTAAACTTTGTGTTAAAACAAATCAAAACCAATGCAATTAATTTTGAGAGTTTTGTAATCTTTGAAACTATAAAGTAAGGGTAACCCTAATTCATTTAGGTCAAAAGCTATCGTTCCGACTTGCCAAACGGAAGCTGCTTTTCAATGCTCTCAAAATGAGTGGGCGTTTTCCGCCTCGTTCAGTAGACAGGTCGTGGATAGCGGTTAAAAAAAACTCCGGAAAATGTCCCCTCCCCCCAAGAATTTCCCTTTTTTTCTCTCACCTTATAGCCACCCACCGAGTTGGCCCCTCCGGCACCACCACCTCCACCGGCTCCTCCCGTACTGCTGGCGTTGCTGCTGTTGCTGTTACTGCTCCGGTCTCGCTTTTTGCCCTTGCCACCTCCTCCGCCCTTTCCGTTGGAACCGCCACCACCACCACCGCCAGCACCTCCTGCGCCACCACTTCCGGCGCCACCACCCGCTCCGGCACCGCCCATCGCACCGAGGCCTCCTAGACCCCCGGGGAAGGCACTGGCCAGGTCGGCCCCGTGCGGAAACGGCATCTGGCCGGCCATCCCCGACGCTTGCAGCCGGGCAAAGTAGTCCTGGGCCGCGAGCTGGGCCATTGACCACCAACCTGGAAGAGAATAGGAAAGTAATTGTTTTGATTAGTTTATGAATTTTCTAAGTTATATGACAAAAAAAAACAGAGGAAAAGAAGGAATCTCAAGAAGGTGGAGAATTATCTCTTAATTTCAACAAATTGATGGACACTATGAAACCATGCTTATTTTCAGAGAAGTTTTGGATAGCTTGCTTGTTAATATCGTTATAGACTCAAAAAGTTCAAAATCATCATTAGCATAATAATAAAAGCAAAAGTTTATTGAAATTTTTTTTAACGTCACCTAATATTAGACACTGCATGTAAAATTTTTCTTCACACAAAAAAAAAATTCAGCCGTTCAAACCCAGCACCAACCCATGGGGCTGGTGCCATAGCCCGCTCGGCTATCAGACCGATGAAGAGTGGTAAAGCAGGTATTAGACTATAGGAAACAAACAAACTCGTATTTTTTCGTGTTTGACAGTTGCCAAACTCGCAAACAAAACAAAAGGTATGTAGGCAAACTGTCAAAAAGTATGAGTTTGTTTGTTTGTTTGTCATAGTCTAATACCTGCTTAAGGATAAACGATATCAAAGGATACATACCTGATATTTCGGTTAGGTAAATTTCCCATACTATAGGGCTCTATGTTTCTGGTTGTAATATTACATAGAATTTCATTAAATAATGCTGGATTACTACTTTTTTGCTGTTTATTACCCTTACACCTATTTTTTTTATTTTTCCCGTTTTCAGTAGGTAATTTTTAACCCTCTACAACCTAACCCCGCCTTTAGACGGGCTTCGATTTAAAAAATCGACAAAAATCCATTTTTCAACCAATTTTTGATCTTTAAAAAGCATTGGAAAGAAGAAAATTTTGATTTTTGGGTTGAAAGTTTAACTTGTTTTATGTGACTTTGCCAATATTTTTAAAAATGTCTTTTTTAAGGGGTCAACTTTGGCTGTGTTTTTACTAACATTTCCTACATTTTCAGTAAAAAGAAGTATGCAGTAATTTTTCTAGTGTCCCAGACTATGTCTCTTTACATTTTTTACAATTTAAATGATGATGGTGCCATTCTAAAGCAGAAAATGTGAAAACAAGCAACAAATTTCAAAAGAGACTGTAAAAAAAGGAAAAAATTAGAAAGGCAAAATGTAATGATAGGAAATGATAGAATATGCCATATACTATCAAAAAAAAAAACATAAACTAAACAAGATAAATGCAAATTAAAATACTAAAAAAAACATAAAACAAGAGAAGTATAGTTTTTCGTAGAACAAAAGTTGCTAAAAATGACCTCCTGAACATGGGGAAAATAAAAAAACTTTGAAAAATAAATTTGGGGTTAACAACTTTTGATCTGAAGACCAAAATAAGACTTTTTTCTTTGAAATTTTCTTCATTCATTTTAAGTATTTAGCTTTTCATTTTTGATGGTAGTATGGTAGGCCTATTCTGCAAAATTAAATTATCTTTGGCTTATTTGCATTTATTATAAATTTTGATGGTCAACTTCTCGATTTTGTTTTTATATTTTTGCTTAGATTTAAACCGTTATCTTTTAAGATACAACAAAACGAGTCAACTCATTATCTGGAACAAAACAAATATAACTGCATACTTAGTTTGAAATTTGTTATGTTATGTTATGTAGGAGATATAAGTTTAAAAACCGCTAAATTGACACTTGAACATCTTTTTTTTTAAAACATTGACAAAGTCACTAGAAACTATTCATGAAATTCAAGAGTTTTTTTTTATAATTTTAAAAGTTCACATTTCAATGCATTTTTAAAATTGAAAATTGGTAAAAAATATTTTCTCACGAGTTTTTTTGGACGTCGGAAGTCAAAATAAAAATACAATTCAAGAATAATACGACTTCAACTTTTGCAGAAGCATTATAAGTGAAAAATCATTGGAAAATATTTCCAAGATTTGAATTTTAGGTCTTTTTTGTTTGAGTCATTTTTATTCAATAAAAATTCATTTAGAAAAAAAACTTCAAATTTTAAATGCAAATTTTACATTTGAGTTAAATTCGATCGGGCTACCTACGTTGGAGCCAGCCATAACAAAGTTTCAGTGCTCCGTATAATTTTCGAGATTTTCACGCCGCGGGTGAAGTGTTTCTTCGCGAACTTGCCGCCCGGAGATGCCCAAGCGTGGCGCTAGGCATGGCAACTCGAGTGCAGCACCGGGGACCTCGCGGAACCCGTCTCCTGGCCGGATTACTAAAAACAATCCGGCCAATAGTCAAATCAAGCCTTCCACCGCGGCGACAGCGTTGGAAGGCATTGACAAAACAAAGCTGCATCCACACTATCGCAGCCCGTACCAGCTACGTGTGAAAACAGCTAAGGCAGGCCGGCAGGCCTCCGGCGTCCCCTCCGTCACCCCCGTCCCCACACGCAACGAGTTCGAGCCGCTGAGTGGTGATGATGAGGACAATGAAGACGACTGCAGCACCAGCAGTAGTGACGACGACGACGACGATCCAGCACGCGGGTCGAAGAAAACAACCAACAGCAAAACTGCGGCGAAGGGAAGAAGACCTCCGCCGATATTTGTCGTCGACACATTAGCTGATCGTGTGG
This sequence comes from Culex pipiens pallens, assembly GCF_016801865.2. Taxonomy (NCBI): domain Eukaryota; kingdom Metazoa; phylum Arthropoda; class Insecta; order Diptera; family Culicidae; genus Culex; species Culex pipiens. The sequence continues at coordinate 21,075,691 of NC_068938.1, forward strand.
ACGAGCTACTGGAGGGACAAATTTACTGTTTGAAGATTGGTAAGAGGAATGTACAAGTGATCACGTTGGAAAGGGCTAATTATGATAAAGTGTTGATGGTCCTCAAAACACACAACGTGAAGTACTTTACATTTGACCCGGCTGAAACAGTTCCGACAAAAATAGTTCTGCAAGGCTATATGGATCGGCCAGTGGACCAACTGGCTGGACACCTTGCCGACGCTAAAGTTCACCCCCGGGACATCAAGGTGCTCTCAAGAACAACCACGGTGACGGGTACCCACGTGCTGTACCTTCTCTACTTCGACCGTGGTACCGTCAAGCTTCAGGACCTCCGGCGGATAAAAACGTTGGATGGCTTCTGGGTGACTTGGAGGTACTTTTCTAAGAACTCGACGGACGCAGCCCAATGCCACCGTTGCCAGCAATTCGGCCACGGCTCAAGAAACTGCAACCTCCAACCGCGCTGCGTTAAGTGCGGTGAAATGCATTTCACGGAGAAGTGCAAACTTCCCCAGAAAGCAAGGCTGAGTGAAAGCGACGCTCAGCAGCAACGGTCTCGTGTCAAGTGCGCGAACTGCGATGGCAACCATACAGCAAACTTCCGCGGCTGTGCCGCGAGAAAGGCCTACCTCGAGGAGCAGGCTAAGAAGAAAAAGAAGCATCCAGCGACCCGGCCACCTCCGAGATCAAGACCAACCGTTCCTGCAGCTGGACAAGGCGCGGCTGACCGGAATATTCCAGCGTTTCCTCCCGGCTGGGGAGGTTCTTACGCAAGCGTGACCGCGGCGAGCGGTGGTACGGTTCCGGAACAAGCAGCGGTGTCCGGAGATGACCTCTTTACCCTGCCAGAGTTTTTCGCTCTCGCGGGGGAAATGTTAACCCGTTTTCGTGCCTGCCGTAACAAGGCAGAACAGTTCATGGCTCTGGGAGAGCTCATGATTAAATTCGTGTACAATGGATAAGCTGCCTCGTGCAGCGCTGTTCTTCGACGTCAAAAGACAAAATCATTCTGTGATCTAGCTTTAAGTTTTCCTCTTACTATCCCGTCTCTTTAGTAATTGTGTAGGTTTTTTTATTAGAACTTTTTCCTACCTTTGATTAGCCCTTTAGTAATGAACAATTGTGTCACTAGACAAATTATATCAACACATAGCTGAAAGGACCTCCAAAACTCTATTATGCTTAATAGTTAAACACATTGTAAATTGATTATCTACTGAATAAAAACTGAATTGAATTGAATTGAGTTAAATTCTGAAAGGATGCAACACAAATATTTAAAAGGTCTAAAATCATGCAAATGTTAGCGAAAAATTAACCAAAACTATCCTTGAACATATAAGAACATTGGTAAATTATGACTAAGTGCAAATTGTTAAGGTACTTAATTTCTCTGGTTTGTTTTTATTTGTAAACAAATACCTTTAACAATCTGGAAATTTTACCCTTTTTATAAGATATTCATAATTTAAAAAAATGATATGAAATTAAAGAAAGTGACTTCAAAATACTTGTTAAAGATTTTGTATTAAACAAACTGAAAATTAAATAAATAACATTAAAAGGTAATAAAAAATGTAAATGAAAAAAGAATAAAGCTGGAAATTTAACCAATTCGCCAGTTCACCATACAATTCAAAGAGATGGTAAATATGATTCATAAATTTCCATAGATAATGAAAACAAGCGTTGATATTGTGTCAGCAAAATGCTACAACTCACTTTACTACACCCTACTCCCGACAGTAAAACAGATGATTCTGCAAAGTACTCCAAACCTTGCTCATAAAACGTCGATTCACAACATGTACTTTTTTACAAATCATTGTTTATTTTTGTTTTTGGTGTAAAAATTCTCCGAGTAGCCCCCGACATCGTTTTTACTCCTTCATTCTCAATTCTAGAGTACTTTTTCAAAAGGTCCTATGCGCCAAAAGTAAACAAACTGAGTTATTCAATGCATGACGTTCTGCATATCCGAAACTACACTATCTTCAAACCCGATTTCTTCTAAGTATTTAATTTTTAAAATTATTAGCGAAATGCAAAATAACCTATGAGCATTCTCTTAAATTTTCAAACAAAATAATTTACGTCGTTTTACCTCTCAGTGTCCTATGTGCATTCAGTAAAATGATGCACATACCACAATAACAAATCGACCTATGTACAATTTTAAATATATTTTAATCATTATGCACATACGCTAATATAATAACGACGTATGTACACATTTTATTGAATAATTAGAAAGTTATGATAGATTTTTTTATATCCATATATCTTTTTAAAAATAATGTTTGTCTAGGATCCGGTTAACGTGTAGACGTCAGCTGTAAGAGAGTATGAAATGTTTCAATGCCTGACACAGCAAAAGAGAAGAGCGAAATTTAACTAATGAGCTCTCTCTCCCGAATCTGGCGGATACGACTCCAGCATGGCATACCAAAACAACTTATAAAACAGCATAAAATATGTTTTTTGTTTTGGTTGATAGGATCCCGGACAGATCATTGTTGTGAGATTTTCTGGTCTGTCTGAGTTTGAAAAGAAAAATGTCGGAGGGTTAAGGATTGCGGCAACAAAAAAAAAAAAATATGCGGTGTGCAAGAGTGCGAATATTTGTTTGGCCTTCCGGGTTGGTTTTGCCGGTACCCTGGTCATTATTTGGCTTTCCGGATGGGTTTTCTTGGTTCCGTGGCTATCTGGAAGGTGTTCCTGTGCAATAGGGAGGATGCTTTTTGGCCGCCCGGATAGATTTTGTCCGTTCCGTGGCCAATCCGGATGGCCAAAAAGCATCATCCCTCTTGCGCAGGGAAGCCTTTCGGATGGCCACGGTGGTGGTTTATTTCAGGCAGCTTTAACATGTTTGTCATTCGCTGCCTATGGATGGCCACGGAACCGCCAAAAAACATCGGGAAGGCCAGAAAACACCCCACCTTTTGGCCAGGGACGACTTCGGATGGCCATGGTACCGGTTAACACATTTCAGGAGGGAAATGTTATCCTGTTAAATTTAATAAACCTTAACCTTAAACTACTTTTTCATCACCCGCAGCACTGTTTTACGGTACCTGGTCCCCCGACAACGACCAACCAAGCGGCGGCGGACGTGGTCCGGAGGACGCTTCTAGAAACCATGGTCATGGTCTGTCAGAGAACCCCAAGACGAACGTCGAGTACATTAAGATTGCCGGAACCCGGGCGGATCGGCTATCAACAACTTCGCCAACGGCAAACTCATAATTACGCACGCAGATGCAGGTCGTCTGGGCCGCTTGGGACAACGTGTCCGAGAATCCAAAAATGCACGAGCTGCTGAGACTAGTGTTTCTGAGGCCACCGGAGCGGGCGGAAACAGAGGTTGCGGCGGTTGAGTTCCCGGTGCTTTTACGTCGAGGTGCGTTTGGTCATTGTTTCTTGAAGGGGGAAAAAATTACAAATTGCACTTAAGGAACTCTCGATTCAGGTGATTTCCGTACGACACAAAAATATCTGATCGCGCTGCAAGAGACGAATAGTTTCATGAAGAATTGATCACCAAGCGGATCCAGTCGGACAAACCGTACATTATTATGGGTTACAAAGGCTCTGCAGAAGCGCTTCGATAACGACGTGTTGTTCCTGACTACGCAGGGCATCGTCCAGCTGGAGCAGCGCCACCGTAACGGAATGCGCGGTCGCATGGCGGCCGTGCACGATCGGTCAGTACTACACCGTGGTTTTTCAGTTCCAGCATGGACACTACGACAAGTGCGTCGCGGCTTCGTCGTCGTGACGATCTTTTCTCACAGCCAGCCATAAACTACCTGGTTTTACGAAGAATTGGCTGCTAATCTGAGCGAACTTACCTCGCTGAAGAATCGCTTGTGACTCTTCGCGCTCGACAGGTCCTAATAGCTGCTCATCAGCCAGCTTAAGAACTACGTCACAACCAGATAAAGTCCATCTGTCTGTCTAAGAGCCCGAAAACCTGCAGTGGTTGATCTTTTCGGATGTTCCCATCTTGGATATTCCGCACGACTACCTTTCTACCTCTGTTATCGTGCAGTCTGCAATGCAATGCTGGATTACGTCCATTGGGCGTACTCGCCGTATGATTTGACCTGCCTGCAGCATCTGGAGCTGTCCGGCAAAGTCCCACTGATGAACTTCCAATTCTTGCTGCCAACAGCAATCCACAGCACAGCACGTTACAAGTGTTTTTCCTCTGTGCCTCTGTTTTTTTGTGACCAGAACGGCATCAAGTCGGCAACCTAACCGACCCGTTCATGGCCCTGGCAGTTTAGCGGCGTTCGATTCATACGAGCACTTTACCCAGTACTCGGAAAGGATCCTGGACTTGCTCGGGGACATGACTTCGAGGCGTTCGTTAACCCGAAGATGCTGGAGGTGGTAAATGCGCGCGATTCGGACCGCCGCATAAGCACCTCGATCAAAGCAATTGATTCCAGTTTTGTGCGACTTGCGCTCTTCAAATCCCAAGCTGACCTCACTCGTCGGCCAAGCAACAGCCGTAGAACCCGTTCGGAGATCCAACCACTGAGATCGGAATAATTCTTTGGCGAAGAGCAAGGTTCTCAGGGCAGCTCCTGAATCAACATCTTGCATCCTTCGTTACCGCAGGTTCAACCGATCGCTCACCCCCGATCCGTCGTTGTTCTCCCCGGAGTACATCGTCATCGACGGAGGTTACTCGACGCATCTGTCGAAGCAGGTTAGCCAGGACCATGCGGCCGATACAACGCGACCAACCCGAACGCGGTCACCGAAACACATCTGGACATCTTCAAAGCGGGTGCCGATTACATCGTGATGACGCTCTCGCGTTCCAGTCCGTTGTTTAATCGCCGGTGGAAGATGATCACGAACGTTTTTGGTTCCCTCACAAAGTATCGATCAAACAGAGAGCCGGCGTCGTCAATAGTGTCCTTCAGGTTGGCCTTGGTGATTACGTCGATCGGCATCAACCGCAGAATGTTGCAGCTCTTTTTCTTATTGGTTTCGGTCTTGTCCCGCCGAATCTTGTGCGCAGTTAGGTTAGGTAGAAAGCAGATATTTTTCATCCCGGTGTCCACCGACTCGAACCGGTCCTTTTTCTTCTCCGTTTGGTCGCTTTGGCTTGCTTTTCCACCAGCACCGAAATGTCTTCCTCGACCTCTTCTCACTCTGCCGCGCCTTCTTCGGTAGGTTGTTCCTTTGTTGTAGGCGGCGATTCGCCCCCCATCGTCGGCATATTCGTTCAGCAACCGGTACGCGTCCACGGTGCAGTCCCGCTCGCGGATGTTGTACATCACCAGGATCCGCGCTAGCCCGCCTCCAGGTAATCTGCCACTTTGGCATAAAAGTTGTGCGCATGCAGTGCTGCTGGGGGCTATCGGAACACCTGTTTATAAGTGTTAAATAATATGTTTACACTACTTGGGCCAAAAACTTTCAAAAACGAAAGATTAAAACATGTTGTATGTGCGCTCACAGCACGATAGGCGGATAAGATAATTTACCATGTCAAATTATCCTATGCGCCAATGTAAACAATAATGATTGTTTACATTGGCGCATTGGTTAATTTGGCATCGTAAATTATCCTACCCGCCACCCATCTGACAGAAGCTCATTGGTAAATAACGGCTTCTCTCTCCTCTCACGCGCTGGAAGCATTGAAATATTTCATGCTCTTCGTCAGCTGTTGCCTACACGTTGCGAGAGGGTTGGAAATACATTATTATCACAAAAATGTAGTTTTTTTTAAATCGAGATTTAAATTTTATTTGATAAAGTTTTATGAGCAATGCCACATAAATATAGTCCAATGCCAATGTCTTATGTGCAAAAATTGTTCTATGAAACGTGTCCTATGTGCACTCACAGGTTGTATGAACCAAATTGCGTCAGAACTAAGTGTAATCTTGTCTTTTATATAATCCCGAGATGTACACTTGAAAAGCATTACTCTAGACCCATTTGGGCGTTTTCAGAATCGAAAAATACCCAAACGTGTTTGAATGGGATTTAAAAATGTGCACCAAAACTTTATCATCAAATTTCTCAGATTGAGGTTTTTGCACATAGGACCTTTTGAAAAAGTACTCTAGAATTGTTGTAGTCGTTTTACGCTCACGCGTACGCTAGTGTTGGTGAAATGTTGATGTTTGCAAAAAAATCGACCACACCAACACATTCACAACTATTCAACTTGTCAACCGCGCGAGGCGTCATGCGGTTTGATTGATGGGGGGCAGAGAGCCGCTCTCTTCACTTGTTAGAACATTCTCTCGCAAGAGAGAAGCTTGCGATGTCACAAATACTAAAATGTTGAAGTATTTGTGAAAGCGCCACCCGCGAAAGTAGTGTGCGTGCAAGCGCAACAACAACAAAAGAATACTCGAGAGAAGAGCGGAGAGCGAGAATGCCGCACACGAAGAAGGCAAAAAACGTGCGTGCAGAGAGCGCGAGAGAACGGCATTCGATGTGTATTCTTTCGGCACAAAACAGAGAAAATCGCGGGTGCCTCGTTTGGGTGTACCGACGAGCGGGTGCCGGTGCAAGTGTGAACCGGTTCGAGTTGTGCTTGGTAGTATGCGTGGTCAATGTCCACGCTTGTTTTGGATGAACTGTTTGCTGAAGAGTGTCGATTGAGGCAGATATACACCAATGAAGGAACTCAATGAACACATTCTGGGAGCGCTTTTTGTGTTTACATTGGAGTATATGCGCAATACATAGACATAGAAGAGCAGAAGGCACATGTACATATGCAAAGCAAGCATAAATAAAGCCGATACTACTTTCGGTGATGCCGGCTGTATGTATACATAAACAGAGTACTTAAACCGGTTCTATGTAGACGTCTGGCGGCTCAATCATATTGTGTGCGAAGGAAGCCGATGACGATCGTTACAAAATATACGACCATCATCAAAGCCATTCACAAAATACATAAAAACAATCCGCTTGTCGAGACCATGTACAATAACAACAACAAGAAGCGTTACAATCACCATAGTAAATAGCACAAAGTACACACACAAAGTCCGTTGACGAGCCCTCAAAACAAAGTAGTAAAAGTAAAAAGAGAATAACAAAAACAACTACTAATACAACTCAAAATATGCAATTTTCAACAAAAAAAAATGAAAAAGCCGGCTTTTGAATGTTAATGTTAATCAACTGGTGCTGGTGGTTGTGGTACAAAAATACATAAACATCAAATTTCACGACGCTGCAATTTTACGTCGTACATAATATAAAACGATTGACAGACACATAAGTGCACACAGACACACATCAAAAGGGAGGGGGGGTCTCACGCAAATATGTTTGTTCATCAGAAAGCGAGTTATTTAAAGAGGCGAGTAAATTTTCAAACGTCCTTGAACTTGATTTTGCATCCATGTGTGAACGAATATCCTCAACAAAAGAGTGGAAGGAGGGGGGAGGATGAAATGATCGCATTGACCTCATTATTGTTAAATAGCCGGTGTGTGCATCGATATTATTATAATGCGCTGGGTGTGATGGTAAATCGCGGAAATATTTATGAGGATTCCTCGGCTGACTGGGGTGAAAACATGCAATTTATTTTGAGTGATGCAATTGAGCGTTTGATGAGAGGATTGCTAATTGATTTGAGAAGCCATTTTTTTCCAACTGCTTGAGCAAAAAAGGCAGAATCCCTTTACTGTTTAATTGAAAAATATTAAAAATCCAAAAATTGATCATGAATTTTTTTTATCGATCGCTATTCATTTTTCGGGTACAATTTGAGATTGTTTAAGTTAACAGCACCACCAACTAAAATTTTTAATTTCTTAAAATCTTACATTTTTTGAAAACTAATGATTGCAAAACAACAGAAATAATGTAAAATGCATCTTAAAACAGTCTCTACATTCAAATATTGAGACTATGATAAATAAGAGGAGTTCCCGTGGTCAGAATGAGCTCAAATTTGGAATTCTGAAGTTTTTTTTTTGAAAAGGTCCAATAAACCAAATTTTCAGTTTTTGATTTTTGTGTGTGTTTTAATACCCCTGACTCAATGCGCACCCAAAATTGGTTATTAGACCTTTAAAAAAAAACAGAAATTAGGCTAGTGATGGACCAATTTTTGATTTCAGGGGGCTCAACCCCGAGGAAGCCCGGTTTTGGACCACCCTATTCTCCATACATTTTTGAGGGCTGATCATACAAAATGGTTATGTAAATGTACGAAATTCTGTACCTTGAGAAGGAATTTTCCTATCGATTTGGTGTCTTCAATAAGGATGTAGGTTATGATTCAAAGTTTTCGGGGAAAAAGGCACACGGAAAAAAACTTAATATTTCATTCAACTTTATAAAATTGAATTCCCAAAATACGTATTTTCAAACGTCCGATTACAGTCAAGACTCGATTATCTGAAGTTTCGATTATCCGAAGGTTTGTATGGGACTTCGGATAATCAAATCATGAATCGGGAGCGAATGGTCCATAGCGTTAATGTTCCCTTGGGACCATCCACAAACCACGTGGACACTTTTTTGGAAATCTCAACCCCCCCTCCCCTCCCTCGTGGACAATTGTCCATACAAAAAAAAACTTTTTTGTATGGATCGTGGACAATCGCCATATCCCCCCCCCCCCCTAAAGTGTCCACGTGGTTTATGGATGGTCCCCTTAATAAAATCAACAACAAATCATGAACAAAAAAAAATTTCATATTTTTTTATTTTCTTATTTTAAGTTCTGCGACCCCTTTTGAAGTCAAATCTAACTAGTTGATTGCCTATAAAAATATATATTTTTTTATCTCCGTAATTTTGGCCACCATCTTGGATTCAAAAATTCTAAATAAATTTAGATTATGGGTCATTAGGGTGTAATAACAAAATCGATTTTCCAGCACAGCATTTTTTTCAGTTCCTTTTGGGGTCCTAAACAATTCCTCAATGTTTGAAAACGATTGGTGCAGTCCTCACTTTGCGCAAACCGATTCAATTTTCCATATAAATTTGTATGGAAAAAACATTTTTTTTTTTTGATTTTGATATTTAAAAAATCCACGTTTTACGCTATATCAAAACCGGATTTATATTCGAATGCTCTGGAAGGTGCTCTACAACTTTCCCTAAGAGAGTAGAGTGCTAACTTGCTCATGGAAGAAGTGAATCGATTCTCAGAAGATTCGATTATCCGAAGTGAAATTATTTTTCCGAGCCTTTCAGATAATCGAGGCTGGACTGTATTTATATGATGAATTAGTCAGTAATTTACAACTGGCCAAATCATGTTAATTATTGGTTCAATTTTTAATGTTGAAAATGAAACTTTTGTTCAGTGTTCTTGTTTGTGTTTTAATACAAATAATTTCAAAATTCTGAAAATCAAGCATAATTTTTGAAAAAAAAATCAACAGATAGCAAATTCTCTTATTTCATATTTTAAAATTACCAAATATAAATGTTGGGACCACAGATCACAAAAAGTCGTAAAAAATTAGAAGAATTTTTTTTCATAAATTCATTGATATTTTGCATTTTTCTAATGATAGCATGAGTATTTAAAAATTTCGAAAATGAGGCTTCAAATTTAAAATTAAGTCTTTTTTGCCTAGAACACATTTTCATCAATTTTAATTTATTTTCATTTTTATAACACTTATTATTATTTTTTTTTATTTTGAAGTACATATCTGGAGTTTTTTTGAAAAGGTCCAATAAACCAAATTTCCAGTTTTTGCTTTTTGGGTGTTTTTGAAACCGCCTTGAGTCAGGGGTATCAAAAAACACCCAAAAAGCAAAAACTGAAAATTTGGTTTATTGGATCTTTTAAAAAAAAAACTCCAGATATTACGTCCCAAAAAATGTTTGTGACCCTTGGAATATAGATTATTTAGCATATTTTGTAACACACAAAATATGTTAAAACGTTCAAAATCTGACACCGCAAAATTTGTTCAATTAGATGAAAAAAGAAAATTTGAGCCTCTGCAAATATTTTTTAAAAATTTATATCAATACCAGTTCGAAAACTCAAAACAACATTTTTTTCAAAAAACTTTGAAATTTCAATGGAAATGCAATTTCTGCGTTCAAAATAATTTTTAACATTAATACATGATTTAAGAATATTCTGAATTTGAATGTAATTTCGATTTTAATTCCGCAAAAAGCTTTTTTGCAAACACTTTTGATTCAAACGTTCCTGCACGGTTAGAAATCCTGTTAGCAAATCCGCAAACTCTATGTTGTCGAACTCGTCAACAATTTTTCCGATTTTGAACAACAATGTTGTTGGTTTTAAAAATATTTACAGTGAAATCGAAAAAATGTATGCGATTTTGAAAACACGTCTATGTTTACAAATTCGCCAACGAATACCGAATTCGCTAACAGGCTTTCTATCCGTGTGGTAAAAAGTTATTGTAAATCGAAAAAAACAAATGCGGTGTTCCTCCGTTAATAGAACAAGTTATCATTTAACGTTTGCCGAGGTGTTGTTTTTTTATTTTTGTTTTACACAGTAAAAAAAAAACTATGTAAAATCGCATACAAAAGCATGCACATCACCTTTGCGAGAAAAAGCATGTAATATTGTATGGAAAAATTGTCGGATCAATGCCAATGTAACAATAGGTTTTTCGTACGTCGTATACTGTGTTAACTTGATACGCTGTATGGGAAACCTACAGGTAAATCGGTGAAGAATCCTACTGTATTTACAGCGGCGAGATAGCCGAGCGGGTTGGGGCGCGGACTTGGGAATCTGAATATGACTCTCGCCGGATTGATCTTATTTTTGGGATGAGCAGACCTGATTTGTATTTCTTTGGTACATACTTTTTATGTACACGTTTTCTCATACATTATTACATGCCTTTGCTCACAAAGGTGATGTGCATGCTTTTTCATGCGAATTTTTGCTGTATAGTTTAAACAGTTTGGTGAATAAGGTAAAATTGAGACTATTTAAAAACATGTTAATATTGAAATTGAGGGAAACTTGAAAGATTTTTGTCAGAAAATGTATAAATTCATAAAATTTTATGTGAAATTTTACATATGATTTACGAGCGTGCTGCAAAATCAATGCTGCACTATGACAGATTCTGATATTTTTTTTTGCTGTGAGTGTAGGAATTTTAAACCTCCCAACATTCTACTTTTATCTACTGTGTACCATCGAACAGGTCAATGTTAGTCACGATTCTTAGTCAACCGCAAATCATCTAAACAATCAGATTAAGTGAGAAATAAAAACACACAATCTGATTTGATTAAGGTGGCGATTATCTGTGCCACTTCACTGAGCACGAACAAATCTCACAACTCAACGGGTTGGAGGGACATCACATTACACTGTACTCGCACAGGCAGTGAGCAAATGGTGTAGCAATTGAATGATTAATTCATGCTTTGATTTGTCTCGTGTTACCCTGAATAATATATGCGGAGCGATTATGTTCGCACACTTTCACTTTAAAGTGTGAACGACGATTGGAGCGCGAGCCAGCCAATATAAAACGCAATCATTCACGCTCAATGTGTGTCACGGGGGGAATTTAATTTTGGTTTCAATGCTTAAATGCAATTGCAACGACATAGTGGAATTTACACATAAATTTAGTGAAACTGTGGCTTAAATTAAATTTTAATATTTTCCTAAATTCTGACTCTAATATTGAATTCGCCCACCCTAAAAATATTGGGTCATCGTCCAAAGCCACGACCACCAACCTCGCAGTGGTCCAACTGTTGTCACGGTGGTTTCGAAAAAGTTAAAGCTGACGTACTGTTTTGAGGCCGAGACAAAACGGTTTTCGACATGCCTCCACCAAGTGAGTGCAACTTTAAGCATGGTCGCACTTTAAAGTGCCCGGCGATGAAGCAACCAGCAGTGGCAGGGCAGCACCGACAATAATAATAATAATAATAATAACATTATCGTGGCGCAAGCACACTTTTGATAAACACATAGTGCATGTTTAATGTGGGTGGAGGAGCAGTGAGGAAGGTGGGGGGAGGGAGTGAACCACCCTACTACTCTCTGCCAGTCCGTTCAACGTCAGTTCCAAATGCATTAAACTGTTTGTGGGATCAAATTCATCAAATTGACGGCGAGTCGGATGCGAAGTAGAGTATATTGAGTATTGACTTTCTAGTTTATTTTTAATTAAGTTTAAAGTTATCAAATTGTGGTACAGTTTGCTCATTTTAAGATAATTTCCGGAATGTGCAAGAAACCCTAGAATGCGACAAATCAAAGTACATGAAATTAAAGTTATGACTATCTATGATCCATGCCAATGCACAGTGCACAGTGTTCGGAATGGCAAAATTAAGTGGAATAAATTGATAACTCCTTTATTTGACGTCCTAGCGAAATGGTGTCTTCGGAAGAGTTGTTGTACTTGATAAGGGCTATCTTTTGAAGTTATTGACATACAGGGTGACGACCTTCCAGGGTGTCAACCAAAAACTAACTTTGTTGGATGACGTTGTAGGGCTTTGGTGTCTTCGGCAAAGTTGTAGAGGAGAAAATTTCATGAAAGTTTGTCGAAGGCGCCAAATTTGTAGCTCTTAATCTACTCGAGATATACGCCATTTTTGCAAAAATGGTCCAAAAAAGCACTTTTTTGGTGATAACTCAAAATGTTAGCATTTTAGCGGCCTACTATGTTCTGAAGAGTTGTTTATGAAATAAAATTACACATCTTTGCCGAAGACAGCAAAATGTTTTGAGCCTTTATTGAGGAGTTATAACAATTTTTAGGTGATTTTGAGCCTATTTTCAAGTTGCTATGTTTTCAAAATGGCGCATTTTGGCGCAAAACCGAACAATGCACCTGAAAGTACTCACTTTCAACTACATTTCCTGAAAATATCTCCGTGTCTATCGGTGTCTATTTTTAGATAACTCAATTTTAGTTTGACTGTTTTTAATCAATTTATTTATAATTTTTAAGCGGAATCTTATTGAAAACGTGGTAATAATCGGTAAATTGAAGGGTAAATTGATCGATTATTATGGAAAAAACTATGTCTATGAAAAAATACGACAACCTTTCTGAATTGACCAAGTATAAAAAGAAATACTTAATTTCAAATACGAACAATTACTTAAAATTTTAACCTGCATTATTTTTGGGCTATATATGTTTTTATTCATAATTTTAGAATGTGTGTCATAATTAAAGCATAAATAATGTATTTTCCATAATAATCGATCAATTTACCCTTCAATTTACCGATTATTACCACGTTTTCAATAAGATTCCGCTTAAAAATTATAAATAAATTGATTAAAAACAGTCAAACTAAAATTGAGTTATCTAAAAATAGACACCGATAGACACGGAGATATTTTCAGGAAATGTAGTTGAAAGTGAGTACTTTCAGGTGCATTGTTCGGTTTTGCGCCAAAATGCGCCATTTTGAAAACATAGCAACTTGAAAATAGGCTCAAAATCACCTAAAAATTGTTATAACTCCTCAATAAAGGCTCAAAACATTTTGCTGTCTTCGGCAAAGATGTGTAATTTTATTTCATAAACAACTCTTCAGAACATAGTAGGCCGCTAAAATGCTAACATTTTGAGTTATCACCAAAAAAGTGCTTTTTTGGACCATTTTTGCAAAAATGGCGTATATCTCGAGTAGATTAAGAGCTACAAATTTGGCGCCTTCGACAAACTTTCATGAAATTTTCTCCTCTACAACTTTGCCGAAGACACCAAAGCCCTACAACGTCATCCAACAAAGTTAGTTTTTGGTTGACACCCTGGAAGGTCGTCACCCTGTATGTCAATAACTTCAAAAGATAGCCCTTATCAAGTACAACAACTCTTCCGAAGACACCATTTCGCTAGGACGTCAAATAAAGGAGTTATCAATTTATCCCACTTAATTTTGCCATAGGGACGTGGCGTTACATCGTGCTGCCATCTGGTTTTTTTAAGTGCAAGAGTGGAAAAGTGCTGAGTCATCGTCTAAAAATAGACGGCGTCCTATCTCGCCCAGCAAAATGAAGTCGATAAAGTAGTCGGTTTCGATGAGAAAAAGTGGAAAACGTGGTCTAAAAATAGCGACGCCATCCCCCTATTCCGAACACTGTGCAGTGGTCCAAAACGTAAAAATAAGAAGAAAATGGATTTTCCGAAAAATTGTGAATTTTTGAAGCTTTGTTGTCCTGAGAAGAGTTGTTTCAAATGGAAAAGGGCAACTTTTGGCTTGGTTCAAAATTAGGGTGGTTCACGATTAGGGTGATTTTCAAAATCTCAGAAATATTTTTTGGAATTTTCTCGTCTTCTAAAAAGTTCTTGGCCTCGCCAATCCAAGCTACTTTGTCCAAGGCACCAAAATTTTATCTCGGAATCTACGCCTTCTATGACCAAATTTAGAGAAAGCATCCGAGCAAACCTTCAAAAATCAGTTTTAGAGAAAAGTGCTGTTCGGAGCACTGTCAATTTGGCTTTATTCTGGGTGACACTTGAAAAATTTGGCATTCCCAGATTTATCTGGCAACCTGGCAACCCTGCTTAAGGGTCAAAAGTTACAGCCATTTTAAGGTAAAGATGCCAATTTAAAACTCAAATATCTCGAAAACGCCAAATTTTAAGCGCCAGGTTTCATTTTTTTTAGAACCTGATAAAAAAATTACAAAAAAAAAACGTTGAAAGATACTCACTGTTGTGCAACCCGGCCAGCGAAGCGGCCTGCGACGCGGCCACCGCCATCGTGTTCGGGTGCTGACCCATCTGGAACCGGTCCGAGCCGCTAGCGCCGGTGGCTGCCGCTGCTGCTGCGGCGGCCGCAGCCGCATTTGGCATTAGACCACCGAGGCCCCCGGGCATCCCAAACTGGGACCCAAACAGGGCCGAATTTGAGGCAGCCGCGGCCATCGCCGAGGGATCGCGACCCCAGTAAGCTGTTGGGAGGGAAAAAAAGAGAGGAATTTCAAATTAGAAATTGTCGTCAAGGTTGAAATGGTGGTGGTGAGGTGCCATCGAAGTGGATGGAAAAATAAATCAAAATGTGTCGAACCACTAATGAATCATACAGAGTGGCACAAATCAAAATGGAATCCACCGTGTGGAAATGATGAAAAGTTTAAACCTAGTTACGCCAGAAAAGGTCGAACTGGTGATCATCATCTACAGCTGGGTATGGCGCAAATGAGTAGCAATAGTACACCCTTTGAATGCCAATTTGTCAAAAAAACACATAAATATTTTTTTCAAACAAAGTACAAGGTAGATTTAAAAATCAGAATTAAACTAGAACAAGCAAAAAAGAAAATTTTATTTAAAATTCCCAAAAAAACGTAACTTCTCAGTCGAGGGTTAATGTGACGAGCGATGACAAAGCAAGAGACAACGCATTTGTAGCGTTATGATGCAATGCCTGCCTGCCAGTGCCAGTTTAATGAGTTTTAGCCATTGTCACACGTGGGGCAGAGCCGATCGTGATGATGGTATCGTGAAATGAGCTGCAGCAACTCGTACTGCACAGAAGAGGTGAAGATGGCCTATACCAATGGAGGGCGGAGAGGGGGTGGAATTGTTTGCGTGGAAATATATAAAAGGGTGCCAATTAAAATCATATATTTGAAGCCATATTCGGGCAGCGCGCGGGTGCTCATTAACTGAACGCAAGTGTTGATTAGAAATGCTGGGTTTCGCGGTGGATGGTAAATACCAAACTGTTTTGTGCGCCGCAGAAGTTGTTTGTTGTTCTCCTAATTTTAGACTATCAAATTTGAAAAGGTTAATTTAGAAATTTATGAAGCACAAGGATCCTATTGCTATGACAAAAAAATTAAAAAAAAAAGATTTTGTAATCCCAACATTAGATAAAAATTTGTAATTATGGGTAATTCTCCACCAACTCACACGAAATCGAAAAAGTTGCTCCAACCCCTTTTCGATTGGCGTAAAGCTTTGTTCTAAGAGGTATTTTTTGTCCCTAGTCACAAATCCACGGTCCATTTTTCGATATCTCGTGACGGAGGGGCGGTAAGACCCCTTTGATTTTTTAACATTCGAAAAACTACGTTTTTCAATAATTTGCAGCCTGAAATGGTGATGGTATGGAAATTTGGTGTCAAAGAGACTTTTATGTAAAATTGACAATTTTTCGTTACTCAACTGTTAAAATTTATGAAACATCTCATTTAAAGGGAAATTTAATTTACTTTAAGAATCAGCAATAACCCAAAAGAGTCATTTTTTCGTTAAGAACAAAAATTTTAATTTTTTTCTGCAGGGTTATTTTTAAGAATGTAATTATGTTCTACAAAGTCGTAGAGCAGACAATTATAAAAAAAATATTATAAACAAATTAAACAATTACCCAAATGGACTAACCGTGTTCGTTATAACCCTAGTTTTTTTTTTTTTTTTCAAATTGTGACCAATGTAGTTTTATATAAATTTAGGTTATCAAATTGTACTCGAACAACACCTGGAACGGAACGGAAGTAGCAATTTAAAAGGTGAAAACCTTACGCTACTGGTTTAATAAACAACCAAACAAACAAACAAACCGCTGAAACCGCCTTGAGTTAAAAAAAAAACAATCTTGTTAATTGGAAATTCTCCACAATTTTGTCGATACTCCATAACAAAATTCATCTAACCAGTATAAATGCATTACAGTTGCAGCCATTTTTGTTCATAATTGGTCCAGGAGTTTCTGTAGGTTCTGAAATATACTCCCGGATTTTGAGCACCCTTCTACCAAGCTATTAAACACAAATCATAATACTTATTGTTTATCAACATAACCTCTGATGTTAAAAAAAAACAATTTAAACGAAAAAAATGGTTTGACTTTTGAGAAAACAAACAAAAATATTAATTTGTGAAGGACCAAACGTTAGAGTCATTTTAAAGGTTTCAAAAATGTATTCCAAGCTAATTCCGTCAGATCGTTTTTGAGAATAGACTTTTGGGTCAAATTTTAAAATTGTAAAACTTTACAAAACATTTTCCCAGAGAATTCAGATAAGATATTTTTGGTGCAAAAGACAATTTATGGAATTAATTTATACCCCAAGTTTTTTTTTAATTTCTAGCGGATGGGAGATCAAATGAAGATAAATATTTTTTCAGTTCTTTTTGTCCGATTTTTTATTTGTTTTCAAATCAGTAAAAAGTCGATATCGATTGAAATAAAATGAAATTATCGCATTATCGATCCAGATATTGCTTTTATCGAAATATCTGAGATCCAGCGTTCAAAAAGTGTTTAAATGACACTTAAGGGGTTACATACATGTAGAAAATCTAAATTTTTCATATTTCCGAATATTTATTAAATCCTTTAATAGATGAATTCCCATCACTCCTGAAAGTTTCATGAAGATATGTAATGTTTTAAGTGAGTAGAAGACGATTTAAGTTTAAAGTTCTGCCATGCGCAAAGCGGACTGTCAAACTTTGTGAGCGTTTTTCTCGGAACACCGAGTTGATTTACGGGTGCCACGATATCTCGAGATTGGATGGACCAAATTGGCTGAAATTTGGGGTGAAGACTCTCAAGACATATCCCGTGTGCATGACGAAGCCC
This sequence comes from Culex pipiens pallens, assembly GCF_016801865.2. NCBI lineage: Eukaryota > Metazoa > Arthropoda > Insecta > Diptera > Culicidae > Culex > Culex pipiens. The sequence goes on from NC_068938.1 coordinate 21,093,244, forward strand.
GATTTTAAAATTTTGCTTTTTTAAAAAATACAAAAATCAAAAACGGATGATTTTTAATATGAAAAACACAAAAATATTTTTATCTTTTTTTTTAAATAAACTTTTTGAAAATCGGCCTTCGTCATGCACACGAGATCGGTTTGATTAGTCTTCACAAAAATTTTGAGCCGATTTGGTCGAAGCAGTGTTGAGATATCGTGGCACCCGTTTTTTGAAACTGCTAACTTCAAATAGCTATATCTCGGCAATGATGCAACCAAATGTCTTCAAATTTATGTTGATAATAGTTAAAAATGTTTATGTTAAAGTCCTGAAAACAAATGTTAAAAAACTTTGCGTGTGTGCCAATACTAACCCTTGACATGTTTGCCGATTTACATGTATGTAACCCCTTAAATGCTAATAACTTTTGATAGGGTTATCAGATCTTCGATGTTTTAGGCTCGCTGGTCTTTTGAATACTTTTCTAAAAATGTATAACATGACGGGTTTTCTTACAACAACCACCCTTTTTACAATCTTCCGGACTCTCCTCAAAAAGTTTTTTTTAGCATAACTTTCAAAGTACTTTACTAAACTTGCTGATTTTAAATAGAGACTTATTGGACCTCAAGACGCATCGAATGAGACCAAAACGATCATAATTTGTGAAGTCAATCTGGAGATAACCGAGTGACCATTTTTTGTCCACCCACCTACACACATCCACACAGACATTTGCTCAGAACATGATTCTGAGTCGATAGGTATACGTGAAGGTGGGTCTACGTGGTCGAATTAAAAAGTTCATTTTTCGAGTGATTTTATAGCGTTTCCTCAGAAAGGTGAGGAAGGCAGAAATGATTGCAATTCGAAAACTGTTCCTAAAACATCAACATCAACCATCGAGCATGATCTTTATGACAACTGTCAAGAAATAAAAAGAAACTTAAAAACAAATTTCTAATAAAAATCCCGTGAGAAATGTATGTATGTTATGCATGCAATGTCATAATGTATATATTTAATAGGAAAAGAAAAGGTAATGGCAAAAAGTGAAAAATATTGAATTTTGGTCATAACTTTTTTAAGAAATGCTTAAAACTTAAGTAATTTTTTACGTTATGTTTTTAATCAGATTGTGGATTTTGATATTTAATTCCAAAAGTTCAATTTTGATAACTTCAGTTGTCAGAATTTTAATGTTTTCAATTTTATTTCAATGAAAAATTCAGCGTGATAAGATTGTTTGATCTCTCATATATTTGTACCATATTTGTAATGCTTTAAATTTGTTTTTCCATTATTTTTTTATCAAATGACAAAATTAAAAAAATTAAATCAAATGATTTGCTCTACAGCATTGCCTTGGCGTTCTCGATTGCGAGATTCCTACTCGAAACTAGGTTTCCGAAGGCTTGATTGTTGAGGCAATTGCAAACCTCTTTTTACACCTAAGCTTTCATCCACCCCGGGATTCGAACTGACGACCTTTGGATTGTGAGTCCAACTGCATACCAGTGACTCCGCCGAGGCAGGACCCAGGGAAACGACTCCTACACCTGGATTGAGCTATCGACCTAACCCTTTAGGTTACACCGGGGCCAACATTTACTCCCCCGTCCGACGGAAGGCGTGGTCAGACAAATCTCGTCTCGAAAATGCCACCGAGACCGTCTGGGATCGAACCCAATCCGACTGGGTGAGAGGCAACCACGCTTACCCCCGTCCCGTTCAAAAGGATATTTTAGATGTTTTGAATTTAGGGGATTACAAATATATTTAAAGCAATTTTCTTATCAAAAATTTCATTTAAAATGAGAAATAAAGTATAAACAGCATGGACGAAATTTTAACTTAAGTGTTAAAAATTGAGTGCAATTGAAACGTAATATTAAAAAAAATAAGAGACGGAAAATAATTTTCAAACAGGTTTTCTTGGAATTCCTGACTTATTCTGATTTTGGCAGATTTTGACAAATTCCCGACTTGAGTGGCCAATGTTGTTTAACTTCACTTCACAGTTTTTTTTTATTATAGTCACAAAGAACCATTTGAATAATATCCATTTTTGGTCAATCCAGTAATTTGAGAAAATTATATTGATTTCGTTACAAAATTGGTCGATCTAGGGATAATTTTTGAGAAATTTAGGCGTATAATCAATTAGACAATTGCTCTGAAACGCACCAAGATGACATTTACTGATTTTTATGGTAACAGCAGTTCAAATTCTTTAGAATTAAAAAAAAAACTTAGCCAAGGTTTACAACATTTTTTTCTGAGTATAAGGCTGGTACAAATATTTTTTAAAGTTTTTGTCACCCCCCCCCCCCCCCTTCAAAATTGGCCCGAAAAATCAGGGGGCAAAAAAAAAATTTTACAATAAACTTCAAAATTTCAATGAAAATTCAAGTGCAACCAGCTGAAATCAAATTAAAATACATTTTCCTGAGTTTAAAATCATTTTTAGCATGCTTGGGTTTATTAAAAAATCTTAAGATTTTTTGAAAATTTTCGATGACAAATCTTTTTTTTTCGATACAATTTTTGTTTTTGTCAGATCTTAGATTTTTTGAAACCTAATGATTGCAAAAGAACTGAACTGGTGTAAAATGCATTTTAAAACACTTTTTTCATTTAAATGTGAAGACTATGGCTTGTTATTTAATTTTTTTATTTTTTTATTTTTTTACCCCCCCCCCCCCCCCCCCCCTTGACCTCGGCTAGGGCCGAGGGACAAAAACTTTTTTAAATATTTGCATCGGCCTAAGTAAAGTATTTAAAAATTAAAGAGAAAGTCTTCATTTTTGCAATAAAGAGTACTGACAATTTTGATTCCAATTTAAAAAATGTAATCGCATCAATCGTCAATCTTGAGAAAAAAAGTGGTTTTCTTCCACAAAATTGAAGCTTGATTAGAAAAAGAGGATTTCATTTTTCCCACTTCTATTAAGACTTATTTGTAAAAAGTGAACTTGCAGTGTAATTTGAAAAAAAAAAACAAGCCATGTAGCCGGTAGATCGGAAGTTCATCCCGGGTCATACTGACACAAATGGTGATCGTTTCCTGCTGAATTCGATTGCTAGGAAAATAACATAAGTTGACAGAATATTGCTAGGATTATAAAAACTAATCTTAGCAGCTATCGAGATCTCTGACTTTAAAATACATAGAATGTTTTTTAAATGTTATTCAGTTCCCTCGATAATATTATACTTAATTTATAAGTAAAAAACAAACAATTGACCGCAACTAATCCAGATACAATACACAAAAAGGTTGTCACCACTTTTTAATCACCTGAACAAACAGTAAACAAGTGCCAAGTATCACACACATTACATCGATTGTCGTATCTCGCTACAAAGCGCATCACGTTATCGACTCCAACCGGTTCTACACTGTGTGTAATTAACGATTGCGAACGACTAACAAGACCCAGGAAGCTGACCAACCTGACACACCTGCGATAAGATAACCCCCACTCCACCCCTCTAATACGACGACAATTTTAGTCTAAACCAACTCACCAAACAGCGACGCGGCGTCCAGGAGTGAGGCAGGATCCGGACCACCGGCTGCGCCTCCCAAGCCGGCTCCGGACTGCCCACCTTTCTTGTCGCCCCCCTTCTTGTCCCCGTCCTTGTCCATCTTCCCTATTTTGACGGCTTACGGGGGGACGGAACGGGTCTACGGTGTCGACGGTCTTCTCCCGGGGGGTGAGAGAAAACCAGATTTTGCGCGCTTCGCCCTCGTTATGAACGACGACACTTTCTTCGCAGACCTTTATTTTTTCCTTCTAGCGTTTTGCACGTGATTTTCCTTTTCTTTTTTTTTTCGACGTGTGTCTCCTTACATCACTCTGGGATCATTTCTTCCTTCGACACACCACGCCACGGTTATTCCAGCGACTTCTTCTTGTGTTGATTCACTCGTTCTTCCTGCTTTTTTCTTGCCACTTTTCAGCTGGGTTCACTTGTGGACACACTCACAGATACAGCAGGCTCTGATTGCGCTCCGACGAGCTGCTCTTCCAGCAAAACCAGATATTTCCGATTTCTGCCTTCTCACGACGACATGTAGCTTCTCCCAAACGATATCGATTATTTGAATTATTCTTTAGCACACTGCTGCTGGCTTTGGTTTGGCTGTGTGAACATGCCTTGCCTTCGTCGTCGTCGTCGTCGTCGTGAACACTCTCCTCAGGTATTGAAGAAGATAATGGACTTATTTGATATTTCTCCTTTGCCTTCCATCACTTATTTACGATCGCGCAGATGTTTTCACCTCCTCACACTTGCCCGCTCTTCTGCCGGCACTCGATAATTCTCTGAAATTAACACAAACCCCAATGAAAAACATGCCTTCAATTAATTTTAATCAATCTAATCGATCACTGAATCCCACACATCGCAGTTCTTCCTTCTCCTCCACCCGTAGTGCTCTTTCCCTCTCTCTCTCTCTCGATTCTTACGCTTTTATCCTACAGCAGATGCTGCGAATATCTCACTACTGATTGCAGGTAGTATCACAAACAAACTCTATCCAGCACACAATTTCCACCTGACACCGTAGATTCGTACACTTCAACCCTTCCCGAAAAATCTGCACTCCACAAAATTCCAATAAAACACGCGCTGGGCCTGCCCCGTTCTGAACCGTTTCTTCCTCAACCTTCCGATTCTTGCGAGCTTCTGAGCGTGCCAAAATGAGACCGAGCCGACGAGACCCCTCGAGGAGTCGTCGATCGGTCAACCGCTGCTGCTGAAACTCGTTTTCCTTCTTCAAATTGCTGCTGCTGGTCCAATGCGACCTTTTCGGACGGCACTTCTTCACCGTAAAGCTCTTCTTGTTGGGTGCGTGTATCCGCCGCCTGCGTGCGATAGAGAAGGAAAGAGCAATGCCGCGATGGGGTCTGCACGATTAAGTTAAAAATCGAGAAATTAATAGGTGTTTCGCGCGAGATTCACTGATTTTCGCGGAGAACTGAAGGAGACTTTGTTCTTCGATAAGGTCCTCGACTGGTGGCGCGCGCGTTCGGCAATAATTCCTGGAAAGAGAGAGAAAGGAAACAAACGAGCGATTAGTCACAAGTTGAGACGGCTGTGAATGCAAAAGTGAGCAGAACTGGGTGACGTTTACGTGTAGATTGGCGAGAAGTGGAAAGGAAATGGATTGTGAATCGTTCACTGAATCGTAAAGAAATAATACGAAAAACTGATAAGGCGTTGAACAGTGATAAACCATGGCCATGGCTTTTAAAACATAAAATACCAGAATTTGACTCGCCTAGGGTTGCTCCTTAGACCATTCACCTTCCCAAAAACCGTCCAACCCCTAGCGAAACTTGCTTGAGAATACCGTGGAGATTTTTCCTTAACTTCTTAAAAAGTAGAACGGCGGTTGAACCACACAAAGTCAGAGCTCTAGCTCGTGTCGCAACAAATTTAATTCATATTTGTGATTTGGATTCAGTACAACTGGATCATGCATTTTCAACATAATTTTTTTTACAATAACAAAAAAGCAACAGGTGATTTGCTTTATCGAACAATAGAATGTATGACATAGTCGAATGGACAAAGGCTTCTGTTGAAGACCCCTTTAGATAATTCAACATAATTTCTCAGTGTTTAATGAAATTTCGATAGCCACATATTTTTAGACAGAAATATTACAGAAACTAGTGCTAAATGTTT